>NC_083769.1:48159662-48212162 GCF_963514075.1 Conger conger | reverse complement strand
GCCCCTGTTTGCAATGGGGAAAAGATTGGGCCCCTGTTTGCAATGGGGAAAAGATTGGGCCCTTTTTTGCAATGGGGAAAAATATTGGGCCCCTGTTTGCAATGGGGAAAAGATTGGGCCCAATATGCATGCTGGGCATGTGTCCCTGTAGTAGGACAGTCGGTAGCACTAGAAAACAAAATGCAGTGAGACAGGTTGTGAAAATGTGCTCTCGGTGGGGGGAAAAAAGCACAGGTTAATGGGGGCGGTCTGTAGCCTTGTGGCTATGGTACATGCTTGGTACTATGGTACTATGGTACATGGTACATGCTTGGTACTATGGCATACTATGGTACAACCCGGAAGGTTGGTGGTTCAAGCCCCGATGTAGTCACGATAAGATATGTGCAGATGTGGGGCCTTGAGCAAGGCCCTTAACCCCACATTGCTCCCCAGGCACTGCACTATGACTGCCCTATGCTCTGCAAAATGACCTTTCAAGTATATCTTCTTAAAAAAAAAAAATAATAATTAAAAAAAAAAGTTGTGGTGTAGTCTAGGAGCGGTTAAAGAAAAGGAGAAAAAAAACAAACAGATGAGATTGTGGCACAGTCCATGCAGTTTGGCAGCCAACTCTCAAAGTGGTGTTGGAATCTGAATGTGCGGTCCCTCCCAGCTGCGAGGCTTTTCTGTGCCGTTATCCCATCTCGCTGTAGCCCTCCGCGTTCCCCGTCTGAATAAAAACCATAATCGTAAAAACGGGGGCCTGGCTCCCTACTCTGCTCTGACAAAACACTGCGCACTGCCACAGCGCTGCGGTCCACCTCGGCCTTGCTGCAGTGTGGCGGTGTGAAGCCCCGTTAATCCCATCCCCCGCTCCCACACCGCGTTCTGCAGGGCAGCGGTTGATGACGGACCCCGTGCCGGGGCCGACCGTGTCCCGGCCCAGGAATGCGTTTGGTTTGGCCGGGCGCAGCGTCCCGGTCCCGGTCCCGGTCCCGGAGCGAGACGCCGGGTTCGTGGTGTACGATGTAAAAACCGTAAAAGAGGGAGGGTTCGGTGCACTGGGACGGGGGCAGGCGGTTCTGTCTGTCGCTGCGGAGGATGTAGCCACTGCAGTTTAATCGGCAGCGACAATACCACACCGTCTGAAATATGCAAGCACTGGTGGGTGAGGATCCAGCCGTCAACACATTAACGTGCTATGCGCTAGCGCTTAGCGGCCTTCGCTGTGTGTTAAAGGAAGCGCTGCTGTACCTCTTTAGCTGAATAAAAATACATCTCAGGAAGGGCAGCCTTGGTACACCCCCCCGGATCCAAAAACACCCAGCAGGACTTCTGCTGCTGCTGCTGAAGCACTCCTCGAGAGTGGGCGGTGGGCTCCAGTGCCAGAATTTCAGCTGTGCTGCTCAGGAGAGAAATCCACAACTCACTTTCCGTGAACCCGTGGCTTGGTGCTGTTGGGCCCTTGTTTGCAAACAGGGCCCAATCTTTTCCCCATTGCAAACAAGGCCCCTGTTTGCAATGGGGAAAAGATTGGGCCCTTGTTTGCAATCGGGAAAATATTGGGCCCCTGTTTGCAATGGGGAAAAGATTGGGCAATTGTTTGCAATGGGAAAGGATTGGGCCCTGTTTGCAATGGGAAAAGATTTGGCCCCTGTTTGCAATGGGGAAAAGATTGGGCCCCTGTTTGCAATGGGGAAAAGATTGGGCCCCTGTTTGCAATGGGGGAAAGATTGGGCCCTTGTTTGCAATGGGGAAAAGATTGGGCCCCTGTTTTGCAATGGGGAAAAGATTGGGGCAATTGTTTGCAATGGGGAAAGGATTGGGCCCCTGTTTGCAATGGGGAAAAGATTGGGCCCTTGTTTGCAATGGGGAAAAGATTGGGCCCCTGTTTGCAATGGGGAAAAGATTGGGCCCTTGTTTGCAATGGGGAAAAGATTGGGCCCCTGTTTGCAATGGGGAAAAGATTGGGCCCTTGTTTGCAATGGGGAAAAGATTGGGCCCCTGTTTGCAATGGGGAAAAGATTGGGCCCCTGTTTGCAATGGGGAAAAGATTGGGCCCCTGTTTGCAATGGGGAAAAGATTGGGGCAATTGTTTGCAATGGGATGATTGTGAGGCCGCAGTTTGTGTTGGGAGAAGCATGGGGGTTGTGTTACATAAACATAACTGTTATGTAGCTGACACTTTTATCGAAAGAGACTTCCAGTTGATTAGATAAGCAGGGGGCCAAACCCCCCCCCCCCCTGGAGCAATGCAGGGTTAAGGTGCTCTGTGCTTTAGGGGCTGGTGTGGGTATAGCAGAGGGAAAGGCTCTGTGCTTTAGGGGCTGGTGTGGGTATAGCAGAGGGAAAGGCTCTGTGCTTTAGGGGCTGGTGTGGGTATAGCAGGGTGAGGCTATGTGCTATAGGGGCTGGTGTGGGGTATAGCAGAGGGAAAGGCTCTGTGCTTTAGGGGCTGTGTGGGTATAGCAGAGGGAAAGGCTCTGTGCTTTAGGGCTGGTGTGGGTATAGCAGAGTGAAAAGGCTCTGTGCTTTAGGGGCTGGTGTGGGTATAGCAGAGTGAAAGGCTCTGTGCTTTAGGGGCTGGTGTGGGTATAGCACAGTGAAAGGCTCTGTGCTTTAGGGGCTGATGTGGGTATAGCAGAGGAAAGGCTCTGTGCTTTAGGGGCTGGTGTGGGTATAGCAGAGTGAAAGGCTCTGTGCTTTAGGGGCTGATGTGGGTATAGCAGGGTGAAAGGTTCTGTGCTTTAGGGGCTGATGTAGGCTAACTGGCACAGCCAGCACTGCAGCTTGTCAGCACCATTAATCATAATGAAGCACTCGGACAAAGCTGTCGAAAATCCATTAATATTATCACAGGGGCTCAACAGCCTACGGTTTTGACAAGTTTTAGGGCCGTCGGTAATGGCTTTCACAAAGATGATTAACTGTTACTTGGACCCTGTACTTTGAAACGAGGCCCAAAACGCAGTGGACCGGTGCTTGTCTGGAGAAGCCGAGTATTTAGACAGAGCCTGGGTACAGAAGCTGAAATAAATGTCAAGCTCAAGACACACTAACCTATTTCTCTCTAGGATTTTAGGTGTCTAGTAAAGTATTGTGGGAAAAAAAATAAGGATCATATGCGGGAATATGTTTCAGGAGGGAGAAACGTTGATGATGTGTGGTTTAAATTACTCTTGTAACAACTGAACGTGTGTCAGGACACGTACATGCATTTTGAAAAGGAGTTCTTGGGATGTTGTCAATTTCTAATCCCCAATAGAATGAGCAATTTCAGCAACCGGGACAAAGTGGCAAAATGTAGTTTGCCGAGTCAAAACTAGGGCATGAGTGTAGCATGGTTATTATGCAATGCTGTAGGTTCAGTTCTCCGGTGGAGTGGGGCCAGTGTAGATAACGTTGTAGAAGGTACATAACCTGAACTGCTTCTGTAAATAACGCTCAGGAAATGGTGCCCCTGGTACCACTGCACAGCAGCCAAGGACTAAAGAGTAACTCTGAGCAATCAGACCGTCATCTCAGGACCCTGCACAGTCAAAGAGTCAAAGCTTCTGAGGATGTGAAGGCGTTGGGAGTTCAGCACTGAAGGAATGGTCAAGCAGAGAGAGGAGGGAGGAGATTCATATCTTCCACCCTGGATTATCTTTGAAGTGCTGGAACTGTCTAGCAGCTTGTTAAAAAAAACAAAGAAGAGAAAAGGGCAAATACAAAACAGTCAGCATATCTCTTTGTCTTCCTCACAAAGCACAGCTGATGAAACCCACTTCCTGTATCTGCTACGCTCTGTCACTTTCTGACTTTCATCAGTGCCAGTGAGCCTTTGTCAGCCTGGGGCCCAGAATGTGCGGGAGAGACCGCGTTATCACACCAGCGGTCAGATAATCCCACTCTCACAGAGGAGCGGCAGAATGGGCCCTTTCTCCGCAGGGTCTGCCCCCTGCCCGACCCGGCTTGTTGTGCAACTTGAACCAGAAAATAAGGGAACCTATATGGCTGGTGTCCATGAGAGGGAGGAAAAAATAAATAAATAAATGTTTTCCATAAAATTGACATTTTCAGAAATATTAAATAACTGACTGAATGTTTTGGGGAGGGGGGGGGGGTGTGACTGTTAATTTGTGCCCATTCCAGGAGAAACATTTCTGGGCGTTTTTGCCGGGAGGACCTGCTGAAGTGTGAATGGCACTGGTGAGAGGGCGACTGAAAACGGACCATTGTTGCCAAAGTTTACAGACTCGAGGCGTTGTGCCCGTGCCATTAACGGGGGAGTGTCTTTGGACACAGGGCAGCGAGTCTTCTCCGTGGATGTCCTGCTCTTTACAAGGCCCGGACAAAGGCCCGGGGTGAGAGGGACAAAGATTAAAAACGACACTACGTTTCTACCCAGTGTGGAGAGAGAGAGAGAGAGAGAGGGAGAGGGAGAGAGAGAGAGAGAGAGAGAGAGAGAGAGAGAGAGAGAGGGAGAGGGGAGAGAGAGAGAGAGAGAGAGAGAGAGAGAGAGAGAGAGAGAGAGAGAGAGAGAGAGAGAGAGAGAGAGGGAGGGAGAGAGAGAGAGAGAGAGAGAGAGAGAGAGAGAGAGAGAGAGAGAGAGAGAGAGAGAGAGAGAGAGAGAGAGAGAGAGAGAGGAGAGAGGGAGAGGGAGAGAGAGAGAGAGAGAGAGGGCTCGCGTTACCCAGCGATGATAATCACACACAGCTATCCGGACCAGATAAGACGGGGCCACTGAAATCAACACTTCACTGGCTTGTTTTCTGCAACAAGTAAAACACAGCGGACAAATAGCAGGCCATTCCCCCCACAATAGTACACACTGATCGTTGTAATATTCATTTTAAGACTTGAATCAGACCAGCCATGTCAGACAGACAGACACCAGGTCACATATTCAGACCTTGGGCAGTATCTGTAGCGTTAGCCACTTGTTAAGGACGTGCAGTGTGGGGCTCTGTCCGGCCGTAGCGGGCAGGCAATCAGGGCTCTTTGCAGTTCGCTTGGAATAGAACCAGCGGGAGTCTCAATCCATGAGTCAGGATCTGTTGTTGCTATGGTAGCTACGCCAGTCTGTGGTTTTGTTGCTTAAACTAAGCTGTTGCTATGAATAGCCTAAATACAGACTCGGTAATTCAGAGACGGTGGAGTGAATGAGGCAGTCAGAATGTTCTCTTTTTTTTTTTTTTGAGTCACTGTGCTGTGATCCAAAGTTTTTAAAAACTACAGGTTTTGCTTCAGAATATTTTCCATTACCAGTGGCATGCCAGAGGCTAATATGTGCAGCATCTTACACAAGGACATGCCTGGGCTTGCAAAATGTTCTTCTGTTGGATCCTGTTTCCAGTCCAGCTGCTATGCGGTTTTAGGGTAAAAAAAATAAAATAAAACGAAAAATAATAATAATAATTACAGTATGTGCCTGGGAATTGGGGTCATGATACCTCTTTCCCACTTCAGACCCAGATCCAAGATGCCTTGCCAAGTTCAAGTTCTTCTCTTCATGGCTTCCAAAACCTTTCTTGATACAAACTGTGACAATATAGTCTGGCAACTGGTGTGGACTTACATATTTCCCTACAACAACAAAAAAACTGTACCTTCCCTTCCACCTGTTCATTGTAGCGACAAACATTTACCTATCGCTAGTGGGTCATGGGATGTTGTTGGTGTTCACTCACGATAAGAGTGTCAGCTAAATGCCGAAAATGTAAGATGGTCATAGGTAAGTGACCTGCAAGGTACCGCTACATAACAGTCAGATCCAAGGCTATGGGGAGGGGTAGCCATGTTTCTATGACTGCACTACCATCCACTGTTGGGCATGGAAAGGTGGCGTGCGTTTCCAAATCACACCTTAACGAGTCTCACTGCGTTCTTTCATTCTTTCCCTGGGAAGCAGTAGAGACGCGTTACACTGAGTCTATGACCGCATAGGATCATTCCTTCTGTCAACATTAGTGTGAGGATTCATGCGAGAAAACCCAGCCTAACCTCGCCAGCTAGGACCTGTTATGCTCCGGATAGCACAGTCGGGTTTAGACGAGCGCTGGAGCACTTAGATTTAGAGAAGTAATGCGGATTAATTAACACCTGAGGGTACGATCACGGTTTAGTGTGAACCTAAAACTTTCTTTCGGCAAGGCTGCAATGTGATATAATGGGAGGGGAGGGGGTGCGGGCGGGGGTCTTCTACAGTAATTATACCGTAAGAGAGACAAAACTGAACCGGTAAATTATTTTCGTCGAAACAAACAGATACTGGGTACTCGTTTTAAGACCCTCACTGTCTTTGCAACAGCTGCCTAAAATCAAATTTGAGAAAGTGTAGGATTATTGGATAATTATTTGTAGGCTACTCCCCTATTCTTCTACAGTGGGTGAGATCGACCAAATTAGACAGTGGGGGTGGGCGGTCCCATAATAGCACATGTGCCTGGACGGGCAAAGTCAGCTCCGTGTTGATAAGCATAGAATATCTACCAATTTAACTGTTTGACACCAAATGTCCACATCTACGAGTACCATTCGTGCACTCCGCTGTCTTAAAAAAGTCCAGTCTGATTACATTTGACCTCACGAACAAAAATGCAATCGCTTTCAAAACAGATTTTCAAACGTACCGTACTGAGTAGGAACGCTTCCGTAACAAATATAGAAGCTATTGGCAGTTTCTCCAACACAAATAAACAGTCATTGCTTGTCAGACGCAGTCTGTAATACAGTTCGGAAAGGCATTGCCTCACACGATAGTTGATAGCCTGTCCGTAAATATGCGGGTTATTTTACCTTTTTTGCTCCTTGCTTCGCAAATTCCTTTGCCAGGTGACGACCGATGCCCCTTCCACCGCCGGTGATCAACACGACCTCGCCGCTCAAGTCCTTCCGTTTGCTCGGTAGCAACAAGCACACACTTGCTTTAAGTATGTAATAAACGATCTGTATAGGGAAAAGCGCCGCCAAGCCCAAGCATTTAAGATCCATTTTTATTCGTATGTGGAATTAATTTCGACCTAAATGAAAAAATGTATCATCCACAATTTCGGTTTAGCTTGATCCTAAAGAACAGCTTGCAAGTTTCTTCTCGGCTAAATCGCCCTCAGCTTGCGATTCTCTTGTGGACAGGAGTCCACCACTTTTCCCTCAGATGCCGCAAATAAACATATAAATCTCAACCAACTTTTGGAAAGTTTTCTTGCACAGTCGTTCTTTAAATGGTGTTGAAAAGAAGACGAGATAATGCTTCACTCCAACTTGTCTAAACCCGAGTCACTGACATAAACTTTGCCCCGTGTCAAATGTAGGAAAGTTTGTATCCTCGTCACAGTTACGGAGACGCACGCATGTCACTCAGTCCTGTTCATTAACCGTGCGTTATGCCTCTCCAAGACCAGATCAATGGAAAAAAGTAAGCTATATATTCTGCTGCTTCTTGACCTGAAAATCCACAGCAATATAATGCGTACAAACGCGATGTCAGAGCTGGTGCGGGTTCAGGGTGTTAATACGCAGGGTATTATCGCATCTCACCAGCACTCTACTCGGTAGGCTATTGCCATTCCCTCAGTGTCTGGGAGACTTGGATCAGATGGGAGTTTTTATAGACCATTAATCCTGATTGACAGTTTAAGTGTTTGGGAATATTGCACTACTGTGTTGTCTGTGAGTGGCTGTTTTCCTCTCCGAGTTTCCCCACCCCCAGAAGCATTGGAGTAGCTCCCATGTAAGTCACTAGTCTACCTCTCAGTAGTGCGCTGTTTCACTTGACGAGATAGGATTTTACCGCCGAGTTCTGTATTACAGAACTGCAAATAGGCTAGTCTTTGTTTGCAATGTTTGTATTGCTGTAGCATTGCAGGTACTAATATATTATGTGTGTGCTAATGCAAAAATATTTTGGAAAGCTGTCTCGTGAATAATTATAATCTGCCGTTTTGACCGTTCAACCGCCGCCCACTGGAGTTCCGTCAACTCGGCACGCGACCTGATTGCATGCTATTTGATTTTGGTAGGGGCCTCGAGAATATTTCATATTTCAATAACACATCATTATCAATGTCCAGTAGTGCTCTGTGTGTGTAACTTTATGTAATGTTTTGAGGAAATTAAAGGAGATTCCGAATTTAACTACGTGTGTCCTGTTCTGTCACCCCTGCCGGCTAGATGATAATTTGTGTACTAATGAATATAATGGGGCTTCTAGATTCATCTTAAATGTCACAAAATTGCCTTTAGGTTTTCATAGCAGCCGTCTTCTTCTAGGAAACTTGCAAGTGAAAAGTGGCCCGCTAATACAGCTGTGTCACAATGGGGATTCAAACCTGCAGCCCTCTGGTAATAAACTTCTAACTCTGTAGCCCCAAACAACGGAATCTAGACCAATCTAGATGTCTAGAGCGCTGTAAATCTCAGAGACAGTTGAGTTTTGCCTGGGTACATCCTACTCGGCTAGAAATATTTCAGTTTTCAAACAAATATTGAGTCAAAACTCTGATGATACGGGGGTTCAACCCCTCTGTTCTGTCTTCCACTCACTGTGAGACAGCTAATCATGCAATAATAATAATAAAAATATGATTTATTAATTTTAATTGTAGTGTTTCATAGTTGAACATTCTTGTGCTTTGTGTGTGAGTGAGTGAGTGAGAGAGTGAGAGAGTGAGAGAGTGAGAGAGTGAGAGAGTGAGAGAGTGAGAGAGTGAGTGTGTGTGGGGTTGTGTGAGTGAGTGAGTGAGTGAGTGAGTGAGTGAGTGTGTGAGTGTGTGGGGTTGTGTGTGAGTGAGTGAGTGAGTGTGGGGTTGTGAGTGAGTGAGTGAGTGTGTGTGGGGTTGTGTGAGTGAGTGAGTGAGTGTGGGGTTGTGTGAGTGAGTGAGTGAGTGAGTGAGTGAGTGTGTGAGTGTGTGAGTGAGTGAGTGAGTGAGTGTGGGGTTGTGTGAGTGAGTGAGTGAGTGAGTGAGTGAGTGAGTGAGTGAGTGAGTGAGTGAGTGAGTGAGTGAGTGAGTGAGTGAGTGAGTGAGAGGGCCAGGAGAACCACACAGCTTGGCAGGTTTATTCTTTATTCTACCTTTGCAACCAGATTTACTGAGGTCAGCTGGAAGCATGTTTGCCGTTTGCAAAGTGAACTTTAAGTCCATTTTTCTCTCTTACTTTGATGTACACTTGTCCGTGTTTTCTCTTGTGCACAGTCGGTCTCGTTCTATCCACTGTGAGCAGGTGTTAGCATGTTTCCCAAGAGACAGAGCAGCAGAGGACACCAGGATGAGGCAACACTTGTCACTCAACCAGTTCTTCCGGATTGCCTGTACCAGCACAAACGTCCCAGTAAAGTTTCTGTCATAATGCAGCCTTTATTTCTGTGACTGGGAGAAGTCTGATCGGTCGAGTATAAAGCAACCTCACCTTCTTTTCTCCATTTCTCTGCCAACTAATAATACTGTTGAAGAAGTGTTTTAGAAACTCCCATGGTTAGCTGATATTATTGAGAGTAGACAACCTCTCTGTACGTATGTGTCAGACATTTACGAAACGAAAGTAAACCCGAGAAATGAACACTTGGCTGAGAGTTCCCATCTGATTTCTCTCTCTGGCCTTTCATGGGATACCCCTGAACTCATGACCCTCACAGTTCTGAAAGGACAGACTGAGAAACTCAGACTGTGAGACTCAGACTGAGAGACTTAGTGCTCATAATTACATTACATTACATTACAGGCATTTGGCAGACACTCTTATCCAGAGCAACATACAGTTGATTAGACTAAGCAGGAGACAATCCTCCCCTGGAGCTATGCAGGGTTAAGGGCCTTGCTCAAGGGCCCAACGGCTGTGCAGATCTTATTGTGGCTACACCGGGATTAGAACCACCAATCTTGCGTGTCCCAGTCATTTACCTTAACCACTACGCTACAGACTGTCCCAATTACAGCCATATCGTCTTGTGACCCACACAGTTCTGACAGACTGAGTGACTCAGTGCTCTCTCAGTCACTCGTAGATGCTCATAATTTCAGCTTTATCGTCTCGGACTCTCTGGCAGCTCTGGACTGCTGCACTGCAGGCTGGCTCTTCTGGTCCGTGGATGTGAATCAACAGGGAGAGGAGTGTGCAGACTAACTCAAATGTTCTTGCAGTGCCAGAGATACTCTGTGTTACTGGTTCTGACTAAAACACAGTCAAAGTGCTTTTGGAAATGACGGGGTCTGATTGCTGTCTGTTTGCCTCATTTATTGGCTGGAATGTTCCCCTTTCCAAAAACCCACAGTGGTTAAATACTGTTGACTCATAGTGCCAGGAATCTATGTGTGTGTGTCTGTGTGTGGGTGTGTGTGCATGCATTTAAGTATTTGTTATTTTGGTATTATGTAGTTCATTATAAAAATAAGTTATTGTATTTTATTATGCAAGTAATTTGTATCATTATGCAGTTCATTATAAAAGGAAGGTATTCTACAGTTTATTATAAACAGATATGAGGGTGTTATGTAGCTGATTGTAACTCATGGTAGTCCCATATGAACATGTTTTAATCTGTTCTTTTGTTTGTCTCATCCCTCTCCGTCTGTCTGTCTGTCTGTCTGTCTGTCTGTCTGTCTGTCTGTCGTGTCCCTCTCCCTGTCTGTCTCTCTCTCTGTCTCTCTGTCTGTCTGTCTGTCTGTCTGTGTCTCCTCAGCTGGCTTCATTCTGACACTGCTGGCCTGCGTTTCAGTCCCAATTTTTATTTTGCTGATGCTTTTATCGAAAGCAACTTGCAGTTGATTTGCTTAAGCAGGGGCCAATCCCCCGGAGCAATGTAGGGTTAAGGGCCTTTTTCAAGGGCCCAACAGCTGTGCAGAACTTATAGTGGGTACACTGGGGCTTGAACCACCAACCTTTTGGCTCCCAATCATGTACCTTAGCCACTAGCCACTAGGCTATAGGCTGCAGTATAGGTACAGTACAAAATGTCAATAACCCTGTTAAAAAGAAATGAAATGTTAAATAGATAATACTTTCTTATTCCGTAGTGTGAACCCTGTAACCACAGTGGTGAATATACACACACGAGATGGGTTTTAGAATGGGGTCTAACAATGACTGTGGTGTATTATTCCCCGGTTCCCAGTAAATGGTATGATATGGATGGGTAATGATGAAAACTAACTTGCTGTTGAAAAAGTAATATTGCTTGAGTGCAGGCATAATGTTCTGTTGTAGTTAGGGACCCTGTGTAAAGCAGGAAAACCCTCTTGTTTCTTTTCTGGGGAAGACTGTTGGTCAAGCATCTGGAGAAGACAGTGTACAGTAACATATTTTCTCAGAGTTTACTGAACTCATCACACCCAGTTTTGAACATATGAAATCACTGGACGGAAAGTCTTCAAGATCTTGAATGAATAGCTGCATTCAGTCCGAGTTCACCAGGCCCGGGGCCAAAACTGCAGTGTGTACCAGTACATCCACCACTGAAGCTCTGTGGTCTTTCAGAGATCTTCACTGCCACCTAGAGGCCATTGGCAAAATATACATTGGTTAACATTTTCCAGTCGTCTTTGAGTCTTACATATTAAGCGCCTACTAAAAAAAAAAATCATGTGCACTTGTATATTGATATAATTGCACCCCAAATGAAAATATAATCTCAAATATACATTTATTGTGGGTATTCAGCTACAATTGATTGCAAAATATATGCTGCACATCATCTCTCAAAATACATGGAGTCTATGTTTGAATGCTTGCGTTTCATTTCTGTGTTTACCCTTTGGTTTACTCTTTCATTTTTTAAGTACATATTTCAGAGAATGAGAGTCTATGTGCCCTGCTCCGCTTGAAGAGCTAGTGGCACACAATGCTTGCTTTCAGTTGATTTAATTTCGTCCAACATTTTCGGTTATTGGGTTTGGGTATGTAAGAGGAAATGGTCCTTTTGGATTAAGCAGAATGAGTCCCAAGAACAAGGACAATAACAGTGGCACAAAACAAAATCCGCACTACCTTTTAGTCCCCATTTCAATTCATTTTCCAAAAATGTCCAAATGTTGTTTGACCCCCCCCCCCCTCTCTCTCTCTCTCTATCTCTCTCTCTCTCTCTCTGTCACTAGATGGCACTCCGTTATCAGAACAACACTACTTAGTATTGCGACGCCTTTATTCTCTGGTGCTTAAACCCCCTCATGGTTGGAGGACTGAGGGATTGAGACGCACCCAGCTGTTTCCCAACGCCCGTAGGCTGTGCCCACAGTTTAATTATCGCTTCTCTCACAGTATTCCTGCAACTGTGCCGTTCCCAAGTGGTGTGTGCGTTTAAGGCTGCTCTTTATCCCAGCTCTGTCACGGTTTCTGTGGAGACGCCAGGGGAAGACAGAAGTTGAGTTGGATGTGGTGGGCGGGAGCATTTTCAGCAGGAAGCAGGAGACTTTGGCCACCGTGCTGAACGGCGCATTTTCAGCGATGTGATGTTTACTGCACAAAGATATGTGGTCACGCTTACGAGACAAATGGCTTAATTATAACTACCGCAAAACCTCATTTACATTTTTAAAATTCCTATAATTACTGCAATTCATATCTTTATGTAATTATACCAGTATTTCTGCAGTTACTTGAAGTGTTTTTCTTGCTTTAGACCACACTCCTTTGAACACATTCATACCTGACATTGTAAAGCTGGCAGGTGGTCATAAACTTCTTTAGGTGTCTGAAACATCCTTCACTTTACACAAAAGTGTCACTTTTTCTATGATGTGAAACGAAAGTAATTGAGTCAATATTAATAGGGTAATTAATCATCAGTATGCACCACTCTTTCAGGCTATGCATAGCCTAGATACAAAACTAAAAAAAAAAACATCAAAACTTTTTTTTAGATATATATTTGTAAATCGATTTTTCTTCTGCCTTCACTGACTTTTGGAGGCAAGAGCGAGAGCTGCATTTTAAACTACACAAGGTATCAAAACAAATGATCTGGTGAGCGGAGTAGCGTGGAGAACAACAACTTAAGTCTGCAGTGGCTTTTAATTGTCATGGAACTCTGAAATGTTATAAAACCACACATCACAGTTATTCAGACGCTCTCTACTCGCACTAATCAGAGTGTATAATCACTGTAAGCAATTATGCATTTCACAATAATCAGGGTTTTTTTCTTTTTTCCACTGTAGCAATGGAAGGGAAAGTTTCTTTTGAGGGAACTGAAAGCAATGCCCAGCGACAGTACACAGTATGGCAGTAAGTCCTAAACTAACAAAACACCCACTATTGTTTTTTTAAATTTTTTTATCATCACTGTATGACAGTAAAAGGATAAGCCCCCTGCTGTTTAAGCTTACAGATGTCAAGAATTCAACCTTTAGATTATCGGAAAACATGCCTTCTGCGTCCCCGACCGCCTTGGATCTAACAAGAAGGGAACCGACCTTACTCAGACACCGGTCTGCAGCGCGCTCTTATCGGGGAACGCCAGCGTGAAGGGGAACAGGTCGCCGCCGGCCGCCGCGAGGCTCCGCGGGTCGGCCTCGTCGAACGCGGGCGAGACCTCGTGCGCCAGCAGCCGGGCGGCGAAGCCGCGGCCCAGGCAGTAGATGACGTCGTCCACGGCGACGCAGCGGAAGGCGGGGCGCGGGGCGGGGCGCCTGCGGCAGCACTCGTACCACAGGCGGGCCGTCACGTGGTAGCGGTAGACGGCGAGGCCCCGCGAGGGGAGGACGTCGAAGCGGTAGAGGGAGCTCCGCACCGCCGCCAGCTCCACGGTGCTCCCCGGGCCGCCCGCCACCGGGCTCTGCCGCCAGGCGTCCGCCCGCGGGTCGTAGCGCAGCAGGGCGTGCCTGGGGCCGCCGCCCAGGACGAAGAGCTCCCCGGCGCAGGAGGTCGCGCGGTGCGCCCCGTCCACGGGCAGCGGGGCCGCGAAGCTCCAGCGGGCCGTCTGCGGGTCGTACCGCTCCACGGTGCGGAGGCCCTCCCCGCCCACGGCGTACACCTGCCCCCGCAGGGCCGCCAGCCTGCACTGCCGCCTCGCCTGGTTCATGGGCCGGAGCTCCGTCCAGCCGCGCGTCGCCGGGTTGAAGCAGAACACCCTCCCCGACGGGCGCGCGTAGCGGCCGGCGCCCTCGCAGCCCACGGCGACGAAGAGGTAGTTGTCCATCGTGCACACGGCGCAGCCCCCCGACACGACCTCTGTGGGGAGGGGACTCATGTGGTGCCAGGTGTCCTGGTAGTCGTCGTAACAGTACAGCCCGCTGGATACGCCGGAGTCACTGGACCCCGCCATCGCCCTGGTCCTCATCCAGTCCTCTGGGTTAATGTCGGCCGCCATTAAGTACTTCCTCCCCTTCATCCTCTGAGTGCGGATCTCCTCTCGGTCATGGGCAGTCAGCCTCCCGTATAGCCCTGGATCTTGTAGCACCTGTAGGTAGTTGTCCGACATGACCCTCAGGGCTGATTCCTCCAGGCTTGCATGTCTGTACTTTCTGGCGAGAGTCAGGGCTTGTAGGCAGTTGCCTAGATTCAGTCGGCCTATTAGACTGTCCAGCTCCGGATTTCTAGCGCTCTCTAGTGGTGGCTGTGAGAAGTGGGCCCTTGTTGGGGACTCGAAGCGGATTGGTGGTTTGTTTGGCAGACTGGGGCTGGGGCTCCGATCCACGGTGGAACGAGCCGTAGAGCCGATCGGGTTTGAGTCTCCTTCTCCAACATCCCGCATGATCAGGGGAGAGACGTGGGATCCTGGGGTGACGGGTAGCTTGGCGGTTCTGCCTCCAGCGTAGCGCTCTCTTCCCATCGCCCTCCCCCGCGGCTGTAGGTCCTGTGAGGTGAGGTCTTGGTACTGCCTCACTGTCGGACTCCGGACGTCCGGACTGGACGGGTAGTCGGACGACTGGGAGGAGGACTCGGCGTAGAATTCGTAGATCTTCCCGCGCACCTCCACCTGCTCGCGGCCGGGCCTCTCCAGGAGCAGGTTGGCGTCCTCCACCCGGATCTCCACCTTGGACCGGAAGCTGGAGAAGGTGCCGGGGTGGCCCAGGTCCTGGCGGAGTTCCCGCCGCACGCCGGCACTTTGCTCCAGCTTCCTCAGCGTGCACGGGGAGCGCCGGCCCGTTGGGCTCGCTCGGCCCGGTTCGGTGGCAGGCGGCGGAGATAACGTGCAGCCCAGACCGCGGGGAGCGCCTCTGCCCTCGCCGTTTGGCTGTGGCTCGCTCTGAAGCACTTCGGCGTGGCTGTACGCCGACGGAGACTCAGGGCGATATTCCCGCTGCTCCGAAAGACCTTTTCTGGAATTCTCAGGGCGGTGTTTGATGTGTTCCACAGCCTCCTTTTCCGAAGGGCTCAGGGGGGGTTGGCGGCGGTCCCAAGTCCCATTCTCTGGGGAGTGCTTGTGCCGTCCGCCAGGCTCACTCTCATAATCCTCACTGGAATATTTCTCAGAGATCTGAGTTTTGGAATTCTCAGCGGGGTATTCCCGGCGTTCCGGACGGTCGTTTTCCGGATCCCGCGGAGAGTCTTCGGCCCGTCCCGTCTCAGCGCTCGCCGGTACCTGGGCCTTTTCCGGCCGCAGCTCAGCTTTGCATTTTATGCAAGTGCCTGCAGGTGTTTGGGAATCTGTCGGCGGTCCGACGCTCCCATTAGATTGATCCGGCGCTCTCCGGCGCCAGCGCCGGCCCCGGCCCCAGGACCCAGAGAATTTATAAGCCCAGGAAATGAGCAGCACGGCGACAAGAGATAGAGCAAACTTTCCCATAAGCTGCATGTCAAACCCAGCGCCCGGGAGATCTTCTGCCGTTGCCATTTTCTCTTTTTCAAGGCCGGTCAGGTCTGCAGGGGTTGCCAGGCGATGGTTAATCTCTCTGAAGTGCCGCTGCCTTCTGCATTCCGCCAGTCGCAACTCTCGTCAGTTGGCACGTTTTCACACGAAACAAGGTCCCGGTCGTTTGTGTGTGCGTGGATGTGCATTTATGAGCAAGTACAGGTATACGTGTGTGTGTGTGTGTGTGTGAGAGAGAGGGAGTGTGTCCTTCTTCTGTCCTTCCTTGGGATGACTAACCCTGGCACCTGAAGGACTCCCTCTATCGCTTCATTATTTGCATCCCCCACACGGCGAGGCGGGGCCAACCTCGCCACAAGTGCTCGGAACAAAATGGCCGCCGGCCACGGTCGTTCCCTGCTTGTTTTTGGATACCTCGCAGATCCACTCCTGTGTTCTGCTGCCATTACACCTCGGCTGTTGCGCTTCACTTTAAACATAGGTTAGGGGAACTACTGCTGTTTTCTTTCCCCCCCCCCCCCACTGCACTACACAGAATGTAAAACTGAAGACATTATTATGGTTCATTAGTGGGGATATATATACGCCACATACAGGTAAGTTATAGTTTATCTCTATTTTCACAAGCTGGCAGGCAGTGCCGATAGAACTATGATTCAGTGCGGTGGTATACAAGTAATTGCAGGGCTGTTGTTTGCTGACAGGGCAGAGACTGCTAGCACGTGCTGTTATGAAAGCTCTTGAGCAGGATCTAGTCGTTTGCATGTAGTGTTTGCATAGCCAACATCAGCCCCAACCACACCAGGCATCTTATCAGTGGACTTTATACTCGTATCAATGAGCCAATTCTATGCTCTTATATAAACTTGTGTGCCATAAATGTGGGTGATTTGGGAGATGACCAGTTATCTAATAGTATTTTATTGCTATGCAGTAATGTGACATTAGTGTAAAAGAAAAATAAAAGAACGTCTAATGCAGCTTTTGAATACTTGGTCTCATATTAAATGTTAGTTTACAAATTGCTTGACAGAAATGGCTTTTGAATCTTGCTTTACTTTGAAAATAGTGTCCATCAAACTTATTTTATTTTTTTATCCATCAAACTTAATGTTGATGGCCTTCTTTTTTTTTTTCATAGCCATTACAGAGAATGTGAGTGGTGACCTTTCGAAAAATATGTCACAGATAAATATTAATCTTTCTGATGATTTACATTTGGATACAAAATAACCACTTGTTTCATCTCCTGCCCTGAAGATGTTTCAGAAAATTCGAGATGGCAGCAAGACAAGCATTACTATTCACTGTACAGTACATTTGACTTATTCATTACTATAAATCAAAATTATTGAAATATTATGCTCATTCTCTATATATTTGTTAAGTCAACAGCAACCCGATGTAAAAATAATGAAAGCAAAATTAGGTTCTTAAATTAAAGAATAACATAACATACTTGATATGACAGTGTCCATTGAAAAAGTTCATTCATTCATTCATTATCCTAACCTGCTTATCCTAAACAGGGTTGCAGGGGCGATGTTCAACATTTTTTATTGATATATCTCTGAATTGTTGTTAATTTTAAGAAATGCATGTCAGTTCTTCAAGTCGGTTATATCACAATTCAGCAAAAAAAAAAAAGTATTTGTTTTCTCCTCTGTGTCATATTCAAACTGTCATGATGGCACCATAGATGAGGGGCAATGGCTAATATTCTTTCTTCGATTTCCATGTTTCCTGGGAGACCGGATTTAAATGCGATAGGAACGGAATCTCATCGCCCATCACCGTGCCAGATAGTGACTTTAGCATGTGAAATGGTGGATCGGGGCCAACGGATACCGTATAACCTCCATCTTCTTGGAATTTCATCAAAGCACCGATCGTCATTTATTCTCACATGTTGTGTAACCCAGCCCTGCACGTCAGATAGAAACTGACCTGTGTTATGTGTGTCATAGTCTACCAATAAGGGATGCATCTCAGCCCTAAACCATACAATGCAGTACAGTGTATACCTTGTACTCTATGTATATATACACAGAGCTGTTCGCATTGCAGCCAGACAGTAATATAGCTGCAATGCTTTCCCCATGGAAACCATTCATACAGATATATAAAACACATGAATTATAGACAAAAACTAGTTTTGTGTGTTTATTTTTTTGACCTATGTTGATTTCATTTAAACATCACATGAAATAAAATCGGTAGCTCTGATCACCGTGAGGCAAAAGTCCACTTGCTTCCCACTTCGCTGCCCTGAACCTTAATGTTCTTTTTTTTCTTCTTCAATTATTTACAGAAATGTACACAAAATACATTTAAAAAGGGAGATTTCTGCTCATCTACCTGGAAAATAACACTATCACAGTTTTGAGTATAATCTTCTTGGTAATCCCAATCATGAATCACTTGGAAAAAAATAATAAAAATATATAAACAAGACGACGGTGCGTAACCATGACAGCGTTGTGACACAAATTCAGTCTACTTAAATCTGCATAGTATACAGGGGGGACCCAACCGAACGGCGCGGGGTGGGGAACAACGTGGGCCAGCCCACTGCACTCTGGGGGATTTTCTTTAACGAGAGAAAAGAGAAAAATAACAACCAAAAAAAAAAAAAAAAACCAAAAAAAAACCACAAAAAAAAAAAAAAAAAAACCCTACAAGACAAATGCCGTTGTGATGAACGATAAAGCAAAACCAGGCTGAAGCAGTCAGTTTCTCTTTCGTGTTTCAGAGCTGATGGTTCACGGCGAGACGAGGAGAGGAAGAGGAGGAGGAGGAAGGGGCTGAAGGTCGAGAGGCGTTCTCCTGTCCTTCGTCTGTCTCTGTTTTTATTTATTAATCCCTTCTTTCTTTTTTCCATTTTACAAAACTCTGAGGAGGAGGAGCAGGATGGGGGGGGGCTCTCTGCGGGTTTGTGTGGCGTCGGCGGACGGACGGACAGACGGATGGGCGGGGCGGAGGGAGGGAGGGCCGGGCGGGGCGGGGCGAGGGCCGGGCGGGGCGAGGGGAGGGTCGGGCGGGGCGTCTGGAGAAAGGCCTGAACAGCAAGCTCACGTCACCGCCAGAGTCACTGTTACCACGGCGACCGCCACCACCAATCCCGCCAGGCCGCTGCAGGAGGCTCCGTCTGCAAAGACACCAGACACAGACACGCCATTACAGACACGCCGTTACAGACACGCCGTTACAGACCACCGTTACAGACACGCCGTAACAGACCACCGTTACAGACATTACAGACACGCCGTTACAGACCGCCGTTACAGACATTACAGAGACGCCGTTACAGACATTACAGAGACGCCGTTACAGACCACCGTTACAGACACGCCGTTACAGACCACCGTTACAGACACACCGTTACAGACCACCGTTACAGACCACCGTTACAGACACGCCGTTACAGACCACCGTTACAGACACGCCGTTACAGACCACCGTTACAGACATTACAGACACGCCGTTACAGACCACCGTTACAGACATTACAGACACGCCGTTACAGACCACCGTTACAGACATTACAGACACACCATTACAGACCACCATTACAGACACGCCGTTACAGACACGCCGTTACAGACACGTTGTTACAGACACGCCATAACAGACATCACAGACACGCCTTTACAGACATTACAGACATGCCGTTACAGACATTACAGACATGCCATTAGAGACATTACAGACATGCCATTACAGATATTACAGACATGCCATTAAAGACATAACAGACACGCCTTTACAGAAAATACAGACATGCCGTTAGAGACCGCCCTCAACCCTCTGCCCGCACATCTTCACAGGGACCAATCCCAGTCACTCCACTCTCTGGACACGCAGAACGCCAGCCTCCATCCAGGGAACGGCTAACATAAAGCCTCCATCCAGGGAACGGCTAACATAAAGCCTCCATCCAGGGAACGGCTAACATAAAGCCCTAAGACTGGAGCACGCGGGGACTATAACTCTAAATCCAGTCGACTGCAGAATTTAGTGAGACACCACGGCCATTCTCCCTGTAGTCTCATATATTTACAAAAAGGACACCTTGAGAGATAATGATCTTTCGGGGCAGAACGGATGATAATAATGTAATTATGCAGTAACGTTTTTGTGACTTTTATCAGAGTAGCCGAATTTGAGTTTGTATGTAATTTTCTCCTGTACAAGCAGAGAGTAAAGGACTCGTTTGTAAGGCAGTAGATGAGAGGTGTGGTGTTGGGAGCATCAGCCGGGTTCATTATCATAAACAGTCGAGCAGCAACGGTCCCGAAGCACTCTCAGGGGGAAGGCTTAGGCAGAGGAAGCAAATGGGCTCCATCGCTCCTTAATAAAAAATCAATAACGGGGCGCTGAGTGTCATGTTCTGTACGCAGAGATAAAAGGGCTTTAATCCCATGAACCAGGAGGGTGTGGGATTAAGCCCTCAGCGAGACCTCGCTGTGGGAGCCAATGAATTACATTACAGGCAGAGTGACTTTCAACACAAACACCGGTGTGAATATCCGCCATGCCCGTCAGCAAACTATGACAGCTGGATTCATCCTGTGATCAGGCAGATCAGGCAGTGTAAGTACAGTAAAGAGGTGCGTCAGCACGTCTCTGCGTGTCAGCGCCCTCTTCTGGCTGCAGTCCGCCTGCGCAGCTGCTCATCAAACACTACCCTGCTCTGTAGGGAAGGACCCTGCACACACCACAGGAGGAGAGGGCTGACTCTCTGTGCTCTCCCGGATTAACACGGGAGATTACACCGATGGGAAGCTCCTAAAACAATCAGCCGAAATGGGGTGAGGCTTTAAGAGCGCGGCGTTTGTGACGCTGTCCTCGCTGTTGGTCCCACGCTCGCTCGCTCTCCTGGCGCGGGACGGAGCAGGGCTGCAGGTGAGCGCGCGTGGCGGTGGGTGGGTTGCTAGGCTGCAGCGACACCTCCGCCGTCCGTCAGCGTCTGGGCCTGTCTGCATGCAAAGCGCGCTCACCCCCCCGACCTCATCCTGCCTGTGGCAGCACACCTGTGCGCCCCGGACCGGCCCGGCGGAGATACAGTGACATGAGCCCATGGGGCGGGGCGGGGCGGGGCAGGATAACGCCCCAATATCGGGGGCACACAGCGGTGCGCCTGGACGGCTGCTGATTGGCTAAAGAGCCCAGTCGACTTCCTGCCGATGCCACAGACCCTTCAGGGGAGTGCCGCTGGCTCAGCCAATCCGTCACAGCCATTAGAGTCAGCCTCAGCCCCCAGCCATGAATATCCAATGTGTACACGCCACATAAATAAACCATCACACTCAGTGAGCACTTTATTAGATTCCTTCTGCTGCTGCTGTAGCCTGTCCACTTCAGAGGTTTGACACGTTGCGTGTTCAGAGATGCTCGTTTCCGCATACCACTGTAGTAATGTGTGGTTATTTACGTTACTGTCGCCTTCCTGTCATTTACCTGAAGGCGTTTTTTGCACTTGGCCTCCATAGACTAGTACAACAGTCAGGAAAACATCCGACCAGCTCGTTTAATCAGGACAAATTAGTCCAGAAACAGAGACTGGATACAAAGGGTTCCTCTTCCAACATCTTCAAACGTCAGCAACACTACGCCAACAGTCCACAAACTACGGCAACCACTCCGCTGCCCTTACACAACAAAGAGGCTTTTTCGGGGTTTACAATTGTGCAGAAGCACATAGTGTATATGGAAGCTGACACAGATATCAGCAGAAGGATCAGACAAGAGGAACAGGACCAGGAAGGGAGACGCAGGGGACTGAGGGAGGCGCTCTCATCCTGCCCAGCCGAAGCGCTCTCATCCTGGGGCAAAGCGAAGGCTGATGGTGGGGCTCCCTGTGAGGCACCGCAACATCTGAATCCGTCAGATGGTACTCTTAGCAGTGTTTTAACTCTGCCATCCGATGTGTGTTTAATGCGTTTATCCCCGTTTGACATTAAACACAAGCGAGAAATGTTTACTCACTGCTTTGATTCTGTGCTCCTTTCCTCATGCTTGGGTTCTCTGAGGAAAAAAAAAAAACAAGAGAAAGGGAGAAAAACTTCTGTGAGTTTAACAAACTTTTCTCCTACTCCGAAGGTTGCTTCTGCACAGTGTGAAGTGTGAGATATGTGTGTTTGAGTGTCACAAGTTTTTAATGAGTTTTAACAATGCTGGGGTTCGTCTAACGGGAGGCTGAAAAAGACCATCGTGTGTGAAAATTGGTGATATCCAGTCATGCATGCTAATGACCAAGCTGTGTAAGATTTTATCAAACCAGTTATAAATATAAATAATGTGACGTCATGACCACATGCAAACTTTTCAGTTAAAATGAAGAAAAGTTCATCCTTTATACAGGTAGGTCTACAGATAAAGCATAAGGACGTTTCTGAAAAATCTAAACTTTAAAAGTGTCATTATAATATTATAAGTGGTTTCAGAAAAACAATCTGAATGACTGAACAGGCAATATGGCACTCAGGACGGCTCCTCTGCTCCCTAATGCATGAAGAATGGAATAGTTTGAGGTCAAATGGGGCAGGATTTCTCCAAAACAGACACATTTTCTTTGATTATTTTTCTTATTAAATATAAATGACCCCCCTTTCCATTTGAATTTGAAAGAGATTTATGTGAAAATAATGAATAATCAAAAATAAGACTACGGGCTTATGTGTTTTGCTCTTTGTGTTTATTTATTTTTACTGAAATAGATTTTCCATCATTCATGTCACCCAACACATTTTCTTTTATTAACATTTATCAATTTACATGATTTCCAATCCATTCTGAACCCTAAGCCAAGCACTGACCTGAACTCAGTCTGGAGGTTAAACTGTGGCCCTCGTCCTGCACTAGATATTTCATTATTTTATTTATTGTTTTTTTGTTTCTAATTTGAATGGAATAATGACAAGTTTAGGATTTCTTCAGTATATTCATTCAATATTTTCAACATTTTTTAAATCAAACTCATAAAATGTACATAATTCATATCCAGATTATTATTATTATTTTTTATTACTTTTCTCTTTTTCAAATATAAAGAAAAAGTATAGAGCCAAATCAAGCTCTATATGTAACATTGAGCTCACTGTATGCATTTCTATTTTCTCCAGTGATATTGACATTTTCTCAAAAACCAATTCAAACACATTAATTCATTAATTTCATTGTTGGGATTGAAGAAAGATTTTTGCTCATTCAACTGCATAGAGAAATACCACAACCAGAGTAACACTCTTTCAGTTTTTGGGTATGAAGACATGATGTATTTTCCTGATTATCATTTTTTAAAATCTGTGCTACTCTTTGCAGGAAGGAAGAGTGTTTTCTGTAGACTGGATGCCAAATAAAAATATGCAGTGTCATTTGAGCTCTTTTAATCATGTAATGTACCTTCTTATGTGTTTTAATGTGTGATTTTACTGTAGATTTTATTGTGGTGGTCTTGACCAGGTCACTCTTGTAAAAGAGATCTCAATTTCCTGTTTAATATATTAAAGGTGAATAAAACTGATGTCTCAATCTTTTGGCTAGAAAACCTCACATTTAAATGTTTGCAAATAATTAACAATTATGTAACAAATTTTAATTCATTATTGTCATTGCCGGGGTTGAAAAAATATTATTTTTCATTCATTTGCAGAGGTAATATACGTATTTAGATTTTTTTTACACATTTGGAAAACATGTTTATATTACAATCACATGTTCAATGGCAATTCTGATAAAATTTTCAGCGGGAAAAGAAATTGTAGAAAAAAAATGTCACATTCCAAAATGAGAAAAAGTGCAAAAAAATTGTGTGTTATAGGATATCCTGTTTATATTATAACCATGTTGAAATGAATGAAAATAAATGTGTTTTGTGTCTTTCATGATGAAAAATGTTGAATGTTGAAAATGACAATACAATTTTATTTAGGTTTAAGCAGATATTTTTTAGGCAATCAATTTTATATTCCAAGCATGTTGAAATAAATGCAACATGTTTTAAGAAATTTTTTCCAGAGGGGTTACGTCCAAAATGTGATTTTTAAATTTTTTTTTAAATAAAAATCATAATTTACTCAAGTGAATATGAAATCATGTTTACATTCACAATCACGTTGAAATTAATAGAAACAAACAGGAATAAATGTAAGACATTTAAGATGAAAAATGTTTGTCAGTGGAAAAAAAACAAAACTATAGTCTTGAGTCTAAAACTTGAGAAATGGTCCAAAAAATATATTTTTCCCCACAATTCATGACTGGAATAGATAGTAAATCGTGTTTATAATACACCCATGTAGAAATAAGTGAAAACTAATGCAATTTAAAACATTTATGATGAAAAATGTTTGTCAGTGGATAATGAAAAAATAAATAAGACTATTATAGTCTTATGTATAAAACTTGGTCTGAAATTTTTTTTTCCACATTTTTTGACTGAAATAAATAGTAAATCATGTTTATAATACACCCATGTAGAAATAAGTGAAAACGAAAGCATTTTAAAACATTTCTGATGAAAAATGTTTGTCAGTGGAAAATAAAAAAATACATAAGACTATAGTCTTATGTCTAAAACTTGAGAAATGGTCTGAAATTTCTTTTTCCACATTTCTTGACTGGAATAGACAGTAAATCGTGTTTATAATACACCCATGTAGAAATAACTGAAAACTAATGCATTTTAAAACATTCATGATGAAAAATGTTTGTCAGTGGAAAATGAAAAAATACATAAGACTATAGTCTTATGTCTGAAACTTGAGAAATGGTCCAAAAAAATTATTTCCTAATTTTTTTGACTGAAATAGGTAGTAAACCGTGTTCATAATACACCCATGTATAAAAAAAATGAAAACTAATGCATTTTAAAACATTTCTGACAAAAAATGTTTGTCAATGGAAAATAAAAAAATACATAAGACTATTATAGTCTTATGTATAAAACATGAGAAATGGTCTGAAATTTCTTTTTCCACATTTCTTGACTGGAATAGATAGTAAATCGGGTTTATAATACACCCATGTAGAAATAAGTGAAAACTAATGCATTTTAAAACATTTATGACGAAAAATGTTTGTCAGTGGAAAATAAAAAAATAAATAAGACTATTATAGTCTTATGTATAAAACTTGGTCCGAAATGTTTATTTTCCTAATTTTTTGACTGAAATAAATAGTAAATTCGTGTTTATAATACACCCATGTAGAAATAAGTGAAAACTAATGCATTTTAAAACATTTATGATGAAAAATGTTTGTCAGTGGAAAATAAAAAAATACATAAGACTATAGTCTTATGTCTAAAACTTGAGAAATGGTCTGAAATTTTTTCTTCCACATTTCTTGACTGAAATAGGTAGTAAACCGGGTTTATAATACACCCATGTAGAAATAAGTGAAAACGAATGCGATTTAAAACATTTATGATGAAAAATGTTTGTCAGTGGATAATGAAAAAATACATAAGACTATAGTCTTATGTCTAAAACTTGAGAAATGGTCCAAAAAAATTATTTCCTAATTCTTTTGACTGAAATAGGTAGTAAACCGTGTTCATAATACACCCATGTATATAAAAAAATGAAAACTAATGCATTTTAAAACATTCATGATGAAAAATGTTTGTCAGTGGAAAATTAAAAAATAAATAAGACTATAGTCTTATGTCTAAAACTTGAGAAATGGTCTGAAATTTTTTTCCCCACATTTCTTGACTGAAATAGGTAGTAAACCGTGTTCATAATACACCCATGTATAAAAAAATGAAAACGAATGCATTTTAAAACATTCATGATGAAAAATGTTAGTCAGTGGAAAATGAAAAAATACGTAAGACTATAGTCTTATGTCTAAAACTTGAGAAATGGTCTGAAATTTCTTTTTCCACATTTCTTGACTGAAATAAATAGTAAATCGGGTTCATAATACACCCATGTAGAAATAAGTGAAAACTAATGCAATTTAAAACATTTATGATGAAAAATGTTTGTCAGTGGATAATGAAAAAATACATAAGACTATAGTTTTATGTCTAAAACTTGAGAAATGGTCCAAAAAAATTATTCCCTAATTTTTTTGACTGAAATAGGTAGTAAACCGTGTTCATAACACACCCATGTATATAAAAAAATGAAAACTAATGCATTTTAAAACATTCATGATGAAAAATGTTTGTCAGTGGAAAATTCAAAAATAAATAAGACTATAGTCTTATGTCTAAAACTTGAGAAATGGTCTGAAATTTTTTTTCCCACAGTTCTTGACTGAAATAGGTAGTAAACCGTGTTCATAATACACCCATGTATAAAAAAAATGAAAACTAATGCATTTTAAAACATTCATGATGAAAAATGTTTGTCAGTGGAAAATTAAAAAATAAATAAGACTATAGTCTTATGTCTAAAACTTGAGAAATGGTCTGAAATTTCTTTTTCCACATTTCTTGACTGGAATAGACAGTAAATCGTGTTTATAATACACCCATGTAGAAATAACTGAAAACTAATGCATTTTAAAACATTCATGATGAAAAATGTTTGTCAGTGGAAAATGAAAAAATACATAAGACTATAGTCTTATGTCTGAAACTTGAGAAATGGTCCAAAAAAATTATTTCCTAATTTTTTTGACTGAAATAGGTAGTAAACCGTGTTCATAATACAGCCATTTAGAAATAAGTGAAAACTAATGCATTTTAAAACATTGATGATGAAAAATGTTTGTCAGTGGAAAATAAAAAAATACATAAGACTATAGTCTTATGTCTAAAACTTGAGAAATGGTCCCAAAAAATTATTCCCTAATTTTTTTGACTGAAATAGGTAGTAAACCGTGTTCATAATACACCCATGTATAAAAAAAAATGAAAACTAATGCATTTTAAAACATTCATGATGAAAAATGTTTGTCAGTGGAAAATTAAAAAATAAATAAGACTATAGTCTTATGTCTAAAACTTGAGAAATGGTCAGAAATCTTTTTTCCCACATTTCTTGACTGAAATAGGTAGTAAACCGTGTTCATAATACACCCAGGTATAAAAAAAAAAAGAAAACTAATGCATTTTAAAACATTCATGATGAAAAATGTTTGTCAGTGGATAATGAAAAAATACATAAGACTATAGTTTTATGTCTAAAACTTGAGAAATGGTCCAAAAAAATTATTCCCTAATTTTTTTGACTGAAATAGGTAGTAAACCGGGTTCATAACACAACCATGTATATAAAAAAATGAAAACTAATGCATTTTAAAACATTCATGATGAAAAATGTTTGTCAGTGGAAAATTCAAAAATAAATAAGACTATAGTCTTATGTCTAAAACTTGAGAAATGGTCAGAAATCTTTTTTCCCACATTTCTTGACTGAAATAGGTAGTAAACCGTGTTCATAATACAGCCATGTATAAAAAAAAATGAAAACTAATGCATTTTAAAACATTTATGACGAAAAATGTTTGTCAGTGGAAAATTCAAAAATACATAAGACTATAGTCTTATGTCTAAAACATGAGAAATGGTCTGAAATTTCTTTTTCCACATTTCTTGACTGGAATAGATAGTAAATCGTGTTTATAATACACCCACGTAGAAATAAGTGGAAACTAATGTATTTTAAAACATTTATGACGAAAAATATTTGTCAGTGGAAAATTAAAAAATAAATAAGACTATTATAGTCTTATGTATAAAACTTGGTCCGAAATGTTTATTTTCCTAATTTTTTGACTGAAATAAATAGTAAATCGTGTTTATAATACACCCATGTAGAAATAAGTGAAAACTAATGCATTTTAAAACATTGATGAAGAAAAATGTTTGTCAGTGGAAAATAAAAAAATACATAAGACTATAGTCATATGTTTAAAACTTGAGAAATGGTCTGAAATTTTTTCTTCCACATTTCTTGACTGAAATAGGTAGTAAACCGGGTTTATAATACACCCATGTAGAAATAAGTGAAAACTAATGCGATTTAAAACATTTATGATGAAAAATGTTTGTCAGTGGATAATGAAAA
Organism: Conger conger; assembly: GCF_963514075.1. Taxonomy (NCBI): domain Eukaryota; kingdom Metazoa; phylum Chordata; class Actinopteri; order Anguilliformes; family Congridae; genus Conger; species Conger conger. The sequence goes on along the minus strand of NC_083769.1, from coordinate 48,184,427 downwards.
AATACATGAGACTATAGTCTTATGTCTAAAACTTGAGAAATGGTCCAAAAAAATTATTTCCTAATTCTTTTGACTGAAATAGGTAGTAAACCGTGTTCATAATACACCCATGTATTAAAAAAATGAAAACTAATGCATTTGAAAACATTCATGATGAAAAATGTTTGTCAGTGGAAAATGAAAAAATAAATAAGACTATAGTCTTATGTCTAAAACTTGAGAAATGGTCTGAATTTTTTGTTAGAAAAAATACATAAGACTATAGTCTTATGTCTAAAACTTGAGAAATGGTCTGAAATTTTTTTCCCCACATTTCTTGACTGAAATAGGTAGTAAACCGTGTTCATAATACACCCATGTATAAAAAAAAATGAAAACTAATGCATTTTAAAACATTCATGATGAAAAATGTTAGTCAGTGGAAAATGAAAAAAATACGTAAGATTATAGTCTTATGTCTAAAACTTAAGAAATGGTCTGAAATTTTTTCTTCCACATTTCTTGACTGAAATAGGTAGTAAACCGGGTTTATAATACACCCATGTAGAAATAAGTGAAAACTAATGCATTTTAAAACATTTATGACGAAAAATGTTTGTCAGTGGAAAATAAAAAAATAAATAAGACTATTATAGTCTTATGTAAAAAACTTGGTCCGAAATGTTTATTTTCCTAATTTTTTGACTGAAATAAATAGTAAATCGTGTTTATAATACACCCATGTAGAAATAAGTGAAAACTAATGCGATTTAAAACATTTATGATGAAAAATGTTTGTCAGTGGATAATGAAAAAATACATAAGACTATAGTCTTATGTCTAAAACTTGAGAAATGGTCCAAAAAAATTATTTCCTAATTCTTTTGACTGAAATAGGTAGTAAACCGTGTTCATAATACACCCATGTATTAAAAAAATGAAAACTAATGCATTTGAAAACATTCATGATGAAAAATGTTTGTCAGTGGAAAATGAAAAAATACGTAAGACTATAGTCTTATGTCTAAAACTTGAGAAATGGTCTGAAATTTTTTTTTCCACATTTTTTTGACAGAAATAAATAGTAAATCATGTTTATAATACACCCATGTAGAAATAAGTGAAAACTAATGCATTTTAAAACATTTCTGACGAAAAATGTTTGTCAGTGGAAAATGAAAAAATACATAAGACTATAGTCTTATGTCTAAAACTTGAGAAATGGTCTGAAATTTCTTTTTCCACATTTCTTGACTGAAATAAATAGTAAATCGGGTTCATAATACACCCATGTAGAAATAAGTGAAAACTAATGCAATTTAAAACATTTATGATGAAAAATGTTTGTCAGTGGATAATGAAAAAATACATAAGACTATAGTTTTATGTCTAAAACTTGAGAAATGGTCCAAAAAAATTATTCCCAAATTTTTTTGACTGAAATAGGTAGTAAACCGTGTTCATAACACACCCATGTATATAAAAAAATGAAAACTAATGCATTTTAAAACATTCATGATGAAAAATGTTTGTCAGTGGAAAATTCAAAAATAAATAAGACTATAGTCTTATGTCTAAAACTTGAGAAATGGTCTGAATTTTTTTTTTCAAAAATACATAAGACTATAGTCTTATGTCTAAAACTTGAGAAATGATCTGAAATCTTTTTTCCCACATTTCTTGACTGAAATAAATAGTAAATCGGGTTTACAATACACCCATGTAGAAATAAGTGAAAACTAATGCAATTTAAAACATTTTTGATGAAAAATGTTTGTCAGTGGATAATGAAAAAATACATAAGACTATAGTTTTATGTCTAAAACTTGAGAAATGGTCCAAAAAAATTATTCCCAAATTTTTTTGACTGAAATAGGTAGTAAACCGTGTTCATAACACACCCATGTATATAAAAAAATGAAAACTAATGCATTTTAAAACATTCATGATGAAAAATGTTTGTCAGTGGAAAATTCAAAAATAAATAAGACTATAGTCTTATGTCTAAAACTTGAGAAATGGTCTGAATTTTTTTTTTCAAAAATACATAAGACTATAGTCTTATGTCTAAAACTTGAGAAATGGTCTGAAATTTTTTTTTTCACATTTTTTTGACAGAAATAAATAGTAAATCATGTTTATAATACACCCATGTAGAAATAAGTGAAAACTAATGCGATTTAAAACATTTATGATGAAAAATGTTTGTCAGTGGATAATGAAAAAATACATAAGACTATAGTCTTATGTCTAAAACTTGAGAAATGGTCCAAAAAAATTATTCCCAAATTTTTTTGACTGAAATAGGTAGTAAACCGTGTTCATAATACACCCATGTATATAAAAAAATGAAAACTAATGCATTTTAAAAAATTCATGATGAAAAATGTTTGTCAGTGGAAAATTAAAAAATAAATAAGACTACAGTCTTATGTCTAAAACTTGAGAAATGGTCTGAAATTTTTTTTCCCACATTACTTGACTGAAATAGGTAGTAAACCGTGTTCATAATACACCCATGTATAAAAAAATGAAAACTAATGCATTTTAAAACATTTCTGATGAAAAATGTTTGTCAGTGGAAAATAAAAAAATACATAAGACTATAGTCTTATGTCTAAAACTTGAGAAATGGTCCAAAAAAATTATTCCCTAAATTTTTTGACTGAAATAGGTAGTAAACCGTGTTCATAAACACCCATGTATATAAAAAAATGAAAACTAATGCATTTTAAAACATTCATGATGAAAAATGTTTGTCAGTGGAAAATTAAAAAATACATAAGACTATAGTCTTATGTCTAAAACTTGAGAAATGGTCCAAAAACATTATTTCCTAATTCTTTTGACTGAAATAGGTAGTAAACCGTGTTCATAATACACCCATGTATAAAAAAAAATGAAAACTAATGCATTTTAAAACATTCATGATGAAAAATGTTAGTCAATGGAAAATGAAAAAATACGTAAGACTATAGTCTTATGTCTAAAACTTGAGAAATGGTCTGAAATTTTTTTTTCCACATTTTTTGGACAGAAATGAATAGTAAATCATGTTTATAATACACCCATGTAGAAATAAGTGAAAACTAATGCATTTTAAAACATTCATGATGAAAAATGTTAGTCAGTGGAAAATGAAAAAATACGCAAGATTATAGTCTTATGTCTAAAACTTAAGAAATGGTCTGAAATTTTTTCTTCCACATTTCTTGACTGAAATAGGTAGTAAACCGGGTTTATAATACACCCATGTAGAAATAAGTGAAAACTAATGCATTTTAAAACATTTATGATGAAAAATGTTTGTCAGTGGAAAATTAAAAAATAAATAAGACTATTATAGTCTTATGTATAAAACTTGGTCCGAAATGTTTATTTTCCTAATTTTTTGACTGAAATAAATAGTAAATCGTGTTTATAATACACCCATGTAGAAATAAGTGAAAACTAATGCATTTTAAAACATTTCTGATGAAAAATGTTTGTCAGTGGAAATTAAAAAAATACATAAGACTATAGTCTTATGTCTAAAACTTGAGAAATGGTCTGAAATTTTTTCTTCCACATTTCTTGACTGAAATAGGTAGTGAACCGGGTTTATAATACACCCATGTAGAAATAAGTGAAAACTAATGCGATTTAAAACATTTATGATGAAAAATGTTTGTCAGTGGATAATGAAAAAATACACAAGACTATAGTCTTATGTCTAAAACTTGAGAAATGGTCCAAAAAAAATATTTCCTAATTCTTTTGACTGAAATAGGTAGTAAACCGTGTTCATAATACACCCATGTATAAAAAAAATGAAAACTAATGCATTTGAAAACATTCATGATGAAAAATGTTTGTCAGTGGAAAATTAAAAAATAAATAAGACTATAGTCTTATGTCTAAAACTTGAGAAATGGTCTGAATTTTTTTTTCCACATTTCTTGACTGAAATAGGTAGTAAACCGTGTTCATAATACACCCATGTATAAAAAAAATGAAAACTAATGCATTTTAAAACATTCATGATGAAAAATGTTTGTCAGTGGAAAATAAAAAAATACATAAGACTATACTCTTATGTCTAAAACTTGAGAAATGGTCTGAAATTTCTTTTTCCACATTTCTTGACTGAAATAAATAGTAAATCGGGTTTACAATACACCCATGTAGAAATAAGTGAAAACTAATGCAATTTAAAACATTTTTGATGAAAAATGTTTGTCAGTGGATAATGAAAAAATACATAAGACTATAGTTTTATGTCTAAAACTTGAGAAATGGTCTGAAATTTCTTTTTCCACATTTCTTGACTGAAATAAATAGTAAATCGGGTTTATAATACACCCATGTAGAAATAAGTGAAAACTAATGCAATTTAAAACATTTATGATGAAAAATGTTTGTCAGTGGATAATTAAAAAATACATAAGACTATAGTCTTATGTCTAAAACTTGAGAAATGGTCAAAAAAAATTATTCCCAAATTTTTTTGACTGAAATAGGTAGTAAACCGTGTTCATAATACACCCATGTATATAAAAAAATGAAAACTAATGCATTTTAAAACATTCATGATGAAAAATGTGTGTCAGTGGAAAATTAAAAAATAAATAAGACTATAGTCTTATGTCTAAAACTTGAGAAATGGTCTGAAATTTTTTTTCCCACATTTCTTGACTGAAATAAATAGTAAATCGGGTTTATAATACACCCATGTAGAAATAAGTGAAAACTAATGCATTTTAAAACATTTCTGATGAAAAATGTTTGTCAGTGGAAAATAAAAAAATACATAAGACTATAGTCTTATGTCTAAAACTTGAGAAATGGTCCAAAAAAATTATTCCCTAATTTTTTTGACTGAAATAGGTAGTAAACCGTGTTCATAATACACCCATGTATATAAAAAAATGAAAACTAATGCATTTTAAAACATTCATGATGAAAAATGTTAGTCAGTGGAAAATGAAAAAATACGTAAGACTATAGTCTTATGTCTAAAACTTGAGAAATGGTCTGAAATTTTTTCTTCCACATTTCTTGACTGAAATAGGTAGTAAACCGGGTTTATAATACACCCATGTAGAAATAAGTGAAAACTAATGCATTTTAAAACATTTATGACGAAAAATGTTTGTCAGTGGAAAATTAAAAAATAAATAAGACTATTATAGTCTTATGTATAAAACTTGGTCCGAAATGTTTATTTTCCTAATTTTTTGACTGAAATAAATAGTAAATCGTGTTTATAATACACCCATGTAGAAATAAGTGAAAACTAATGCATTTTAAAACATTCATGATGAAAAATGTTTGTCAGTGGAAAATAAAAAAATACATAAGATTATAGTCTTATGTCTAAAACTCAAGAAATGGTCTGAAATTTTTTCTTCCACATTTCTTTTGACTGAAATAGGTAGTAAACCGGGTTTATAATACACCCATGTAGAAATAAGTGAAAACTAATGCATTTTAAAACATTCATGATGAAAAATGATTGTCAGTGGAAAATTAAAAAATAAATAAGACTATAGTCTTATGTCTAAAACTTGAGAAATGGTCTGAATTTTTTGTTTGAAAAAATACATAAGACTATAGTCTTATGTCTAAAACTTGAGAAATGGTCTGAAATTTTTTTTCCCACATTTCTTGACTGAAATAGGTAGTAAACCGTGTTCATAATACACCCATGTATAAAAAAATGAAAACTAATGCATTTTAAAACATTCATGATGAAAAATGTTAGTCAGTGGAAAATGAAAAAATACGTAAGACTATAGTCTTATGTCTAAAACTTGAGAAATGGTCTGAAATTTTTTTTTCCACATTTTTTGACTGAAATAAATAGTAAATCATGTTTATAGTACACCCATGTAGAAATAAGTGAAAACTAATGCATTTTAAAACATTTCTGATGAAAAATGTTTGTCAGTGGAAAATAAAAAAATACATAAGACTATAGTCTTATGTCTAAAACTTGAGAAATGGTCCAAAAAAATTATTCCCTAATTTTTTTGACTGAAATAGGTAGTAAACCGTGTTCATAATACACCCATGTACATAAAAAAATGAAAACTAATGCATTTTAAAACATTCATGATGAAAAATGTTTGTCAGTGGAAAATTAAAAAATAAATAAGACTATAGTCTTATGTCTAAAACTTGAGAAATGGTCTGAAATTTTTTTTCCCACATTTCTTGACTGAAATAGGTAGTAAACCGTGTTCATAATACACCCATGTATAAAAAAAAAAGAAAAGTAATGCATTTTAAAACATTCATGATGAAAAATGTTAGTCAGTGGAAAATGAAAAAATACGTAAGATTATAGTCTTATGTCTAAAACTTAAGAAATGGTCTGAAATTTTTTCTTCCACATTTCTTGACTGAAATAGGTAGTAAACCGGGTTTATAATACACCCATGTAGAAATAAGTGAAAACTAATGCGATTTAAAACATTTATGATGAAAAATGTTTGTCAGTGAATAATGAAAAAATACATAAGACTATAGTCTTTAGTCTAAAACTTGAGAAATGGTCTGAAATTTCTTTTCCCACATTTCTTGACTGGAATAGATAGTAAATCGTGTTTATAATACACCCATGTAGAAATAACTGAAAAGTAATGCAATTTAAAACATTTATGATGAAAAATGTTTGTCAGTGGATAATGAAAAAAGAAATAAGACTATAGTCTTTAGTCTAAAACTTGAGAAATGGTCTGAAATTTTTTTTCCCACATTTCTTGACTGAAATAGGTAGTAAACCGTGTTCATAATACACCCATGTATATAAAAAATGAAAACTAATGCATTTTAAAACATTCATGATGAAAAATGTTTGTCAGTGGAAAATTAAAAAAGAAATAAGACTATAGTCTTATGTCTAAAACTTGAGAAATGGTCTGAAATTTTTTTCCCCACATTTCTTGACTGAAATAAATAGTAAATCGGGTTTATAATACACCCATGTAGAAATAAGTGAAAACTAATGCAATTTAAAACATTTATGATGAACAATGTTTGTCAGTGGATAATGAAAAAATACATAAGACTATAGTCTTATGTCTAAAACTTGAGAAATGGTCCAAAAAAATTATTCCCTAATTTTTTGGACTGAAATAGGTAGTAAACCGTGTTCATAATACACCCATGTATATAAAAAAAAAAGAAAACTAATGCATTTTAAAACATTCATGATGAAAAATGTTTGTCAGTGGAAAATAAAAAAATAAATAAGACTATAGTCTTATGTCTAAAACTTGAGAAATGGTCTGAAATTTTTTTCCCTACATTTCTTGACTGAAATAGGTAGTAAACCGTGTTCATAATACACCCATGTATAAAAAAATGAAAACTAATGCATTTTAAAACATTCATGATGAAAAATGTTAGTCAGTGGAAAATGAAAAAATAAATAAGACTATAGTCTTATGTCTAAAACTTGAGAAATGGTCTGAAATTTCTTTTTCCACATTTCTTGACTGGAATAGATAGTAAATTGTGTTTATAATACACCCATGTAGAAATAACTGAAAAGTAATGCAATTTAAAACATTTATGATGAAAAATGTTTGTCAGTGGATAATGAAAAAAGAAATAAGACTATAGTCTTATGTCTAAAACTTGAGAAATGGTCTGAAATTTTTTTCCCCACATTTCTTGACTGAAATAGGTAGTAAACCGTGTTCATAATACACCCATGTATAAAAAAAATGAAAACTAATGCATTTTAAAACATTTATAATGAAAAATGTTTGTCAGTGGAAAATAAAAAAATACATAAGACTATAGTCTTATGTCTAAAACTTGAGAAATGGTCTGAAATTTTTTTCCCCACATTTCTTGACTGAAATAAATAGTAAATCGGGTTTATAATACACCCATGTAGAAGTAAGTGAAAACTAATGCAATTTAAAACATTTATGATGAACAATGTTTGTCAGTGGATAATGAAAACATACATAAGACTATAGTCTTATGTCTAAAACTTGAGAAATGGTCCAAAAAAATTATTCCCTAATTTTTTTGACTGAAATAGGTAGTAAACCGTGTTCATAATACACCCATGTATAAAAAAAAAATGAAAACTAATGCATTTTAAAACATTCATGATGAAAAATGTTAGTCAGTGGAAAATGAAAAAATACGTAAGACTATAGTCTCATGTCTAAAACTTGAGAAATGGTCTGAAATTTTTTTTTCCACATTTTTTGACTGAAATAAATAGTAAATCATGTTTATAATACACCCATGTAGAAATAAGTGAAAACTAATGCATTTTAAAACATTTCTGATGAAAAATGTTTGTCAGTGGAAAATAAAAAAATACATAAGACTATAGTTTTATGTCTAAAACTTGAGAAATGGTCCAAAAAAATTATTCCCTAATTTTTTTGACTGAAATAGGTAGTAAACCGTGTTCATAATACACCCATGTATATAAAAAAAAGAAAACTAATGCATTTTAAGACATTCATGATGAGAAATGTTTGTCAGTGGAAAATTTAAAAATGCATAAGACTATTATAGTCTTATGTCTGCAACTTGGTCCGAAATTTTTATTTTCCTAATTTTTTGACTGAAATAAATAGTACATCGTGTTTATAATACACCCATGTCAAAATAACTGAAAACTAATGCATTTTAAAACATTCATGATGAAAAATGTTTGTCAGTGGAAAATTAAAAAAATACATAAGACTATTATAGTCTTATGTCTAAAACTTGGTCCAAAATTTTTTTCCCCACATTTTTTGACTGAAATAGATAGTAAATCATGTTCATAATACACCCATGTATAAAAAAGTGAAAACCAATGCATTATAAAACATGAATGATGAAAAATGTTTGTAAGTGCAAAATTTAAAAAATACATACGACTATTATAGTCTTATGTCTGCAACTTGGTCCAAAATTTTTATTTTCCTAATTTTTTGACTGAAACAAATAAATAATAACGAACAAGACATTTTTTAATTGAGTAGAAAGGGAATCATGTTTTTTACAACTATAACAACAAGCGGATAAGAAATCATGGGATTCCCGAAGCCTTCTAGGGTGACTTTTCCCGAAAAACGGTGTCTCTTAGCGCTTTACGAAGACTCTCTAAGCCTTACCTATACCTTACTAAAGTTGTTTACTTTTCTAACTTTTGTTGGGGTGACATGGCTCAGGCAGTAAGAGCAGTCGTCTCATTGGCTCAGGCAGTAAGAGCAGTCGTCTCATTGGCTCAGGCAGTAAGAGCAGTCGTCTGGCAGTCGGAGGGTTGCCGGTTCGATCCCCCGCCCGGGCTGTGTCGAAGTGTCCCTGAGCACGACACCTAACCCCCGAATGCTCCTGACAAGCTGGTCGGCGCCTTGAATGGCAGCCAATTGCCATCGGTGTGTGAGTGTGTGTATGAATGGGTGAATGAGAAGCATCAATTGTACAGTGCTTTGGATAAAGGCGCTATATAAATGCCAACCATTTACCATTCTACGTGTGTTCACTTAGGCAGTTGCTTGAGAGATAGCTTCTACGTGTGACTTTACTAGGCCCATCGACTCGCTCTACGATCGATTATGCACTCCATGCAGCAACTGTTTGACTGCGTTATGAGTGAAAGTAGTGTTATTTATGAATAAAACACTGCAGAAATACTTTAAAATATTGCATGCATCACGACTGGTGGGAACATATTAATAGAATTTAAAACTTACAAACAAAATTATCCAGCCGTATATATAATTGTCACCAAATTATATATAGGGTTAGTGATATGGTTTGTGGCTATGCCATCTAGCAATATGCCTTCTTTGGCATGTCACCTTTATCATAGTGCCTTACCTGACTTCAATCAGGGTTGATTTGGCAGAAACACCATCACATTACTGGTGTAATTCACTATTTTCTCTGATTAGCTGACGTTTTCAATAGAAGCACACCAACAAGCAAAACGCACCAACACGAAAACAAGATTTTATAAATTAATTTTTTTACATAAGATATGGCGTAAAAAAAAAACAATGAAATAAGTGGTCCCACAGCTTCACAGCTAACGAAATGGAGAGATTTGACCTGGCACTGAATAAATGAATATTATTTTACAGTTTTAGGACTACGGTCTCCAACAAAACCAAGAAAGAACTATCGCTCCAGCACACAGAGATAGTGGGACATCGTTAGTTTATGAATATCATTTAAAAGGCAATTAGGCAACATGTTCAACATGCATCCTGCATCCTTCGTAATTTACAATTTTATCATTTGCATGAAAACAGTGCCATTAATGTGGTATTTTACAAATATTATTAGCCAACTACAACTGTAGAATTATTAGCATATATATTGCTAACTAAGTAACTAAGAGCAACAGCTGATTTCAGAGGCTTGCGGTCGTAACAATGGTGGCCACTAGTGGAGTGAGATGACAACATCGCTAAGGTATAGCTAAGAGTGGTCCAGACCAAGCTTACGAAAGTACCACGTACAGAAGGTATACTTAGCTAAGAATGTTTCGGGAAACACGCTGAAATGTTAAGGCAGAGCTTAAGGTACAGCTTACGAACGACATAGCGTTAAGAAGGCTGTTTTAAGATGAGCATGTTGCATCTCTAAGATGGCTGGAATAATAAGATAAACATCATTAACTCAGCCAAATAAAGACAGGAAAATGTCTTACACTTCCTTGCAGGAGGTACTGAGCTGGCATAAGGAAGGAGAGGCCTATTTTAGGTTTGGCAAGCGAATAGCTGTCTGTTGGTGACTTGTATTTTTGTACACCTACAAATAACTGTGTTATCATGCAACATGATGAAATATATAAAATGTCTTGGACTTAAAATATAAACATAAATATAACATTCTCGTATTCACTGGAATAGAACAGCAGAAAAAAAAAAAAGGAAAAACTTTTAAATGACTGCAAAGAATGGATCTTTGACATGGATCAACCTCTCTAACCCCTTTTCCAGATTTGGAGGTTAGCAGCTGCTTCTATAGGTTGGTGAGAATTACAGTATACAGTGCTCAAGTAATTTTGTAAACAACATAAAGTACTCTGTTTCACATATTGGGAGTGCAGTTTTTTCAAAGTTCCTTTAAAAACGTATGCGTTTACTTGCTTCTCTTCAGTTTCATGATGCAGTTAGTTAATTTATTTGTTTGTGTTAAAGCTCTTCAGATGAGCTGAATGAAAAATGAAGCAAACACTGTTTGCCTTGTGAGGATGAGGGTGTTAATGTGATAATTGTAGTTTATAATTTGGAATGGTGTTTTCCATGTGAACATTACATACTTCATTCATTAAAATTGTGCCTAATATAACATTTTAAAAAATGTTTCAGAAATGGGCAACTTAAGAGTGAGGAATGTGAAAACACGCAAAATGTACATAGATACGTTTTCCTCATTGGGTTCATAGCACCTAAAACAAGTAAAGACTGTAAGATGGAGGAGAAGCAACCTAAATGTAAGCAATGCAATGAAATATACTCAATATACTGAATGCGTTAAAAAAAGATGGACAAAGAGGGAAATTCTGTGAGGGTAATTATCATGGGTAATCATATTCCAAAATGGCAGGCAATTCAACACGGCAGCGAAACAGAAAGGTACCACAGAAGAAGGTGATGAGTTCATAGTATTTTTAAAATATGGAACTGATTAGCACCACCATGTGTTTTTCATGGGGCTTCAGGTGAGTCACTGTACCCTGGTCAAACCAATCACAGGGACAAGCCACACCCACTGAAAGGTTGAAAGTTTTTTGAAAGGCTTGTAATTTTTGGTAATCTTGTGACATAGCCACAACAAAACTACTGTAATACCTGTAAAGAGGTTGGTCCATACATGCAACGTTCATCGATCAATCAGGCAAAATTCTGAGGAGTTACATTTCGTGTTCTTCAGTAAATGTTAAGTGCCGGACCAATGCACCACATCATAATTCTCAGTCAAACGGGGAACAATATATGGCCTTTTCAATGTCAACATGTGACCTATGCCCTGTAGCACCACCGGCTGGCCAATGTGAACTATATTTTAACTGAGACAACAGTTCAACCGCTCAAACAAGCTGACAAGGTTTGGTACACATCTAGATAACAACTATAAACTTTTCAGGGTCAAACTTCAGTGTAAAAGATAAGAAAATAAATCCCAACAAAAACAAAACAACAGGGACCCAGAACATGCAGAGACTGCCTCCCCTAGTGAAACAGAGAGCCGATGCTTCCCGAGAACAAAACAGCGGCTTATATAAAGTATTTCTAATACATTTGTTAAAACATATTTCCCCCTCTTGTGCTGGCGAGAATGCTAACAGTATGGTAGAGCATCTTGTTTGCTTAAAAACACAAGCAATAAGGGTTACACTACCATACAGGAGCTACTCAATTATATGAGTTCCGTGGTGCTTTCCTGCGGTTGAACGAGGTGGTTTATAACCCAGCATTGGAGGAAATGGGACCCGCAGGGTCAGTGATTCCATCCCCGGTGTGGCCACAATAAGATCCGCACAGCTGTTGGGCCCTTGAGCAAGGCCCTTATCCCTGCATTGCTCCAGGGGAGGATTGTCTCCAGCTTAGTCTAATCAACTGTAAGTTGCTCTGGATAAGAGTGTCTGCCAAATGCCATTAATGTAATGTAATGTAATGTAATGTAATGAAGGACAGTGACCGTAGACTGTGTGTATGGGATGGGGGTCGCATAAGACACTGTTGAATCACTTCAATGACTCCAATGACTCGTCATAAAAGATGTGGGATTAGAGTTGGTGGAATGGACTCTCCACTCAGTGGAGATTCCTCTAAACCTTATAGGGAGTTTACCATAAGGTGGCAGAAAATTACCAGCGGTCGCTTTGTGATAGCAATTAAAAACCATCAGAGAGGTCAGGCTACAATAATACACCATGCAGTGTGTTTGTTTGGTTTGGTTGCTATTTGTAAAGCATTTACTCAATTAATATTTATTGTAAACGCAATGACATTAAATTTAGGTGAATAAATGAATAAGTATTTCTTACATTGGGAAGCGAATGAGAATTCTGAATGGGGAATAACACAAATACATTCTAAACCAGTCACATGGCCATCAGTTCTGTATTAAACCAACACAAACTAATAAAATACAAATAAACAAATATTATAAAGAATTATTATATCATTACCACATACACACACACACCACCACACTCTTGTGATGATTAATGTTCTTGCTGTACACTGATTTTTGGATTTAATATAGAATTTATTGCTATTTTTTATTGATTTGTTCCCCCATTTGACTGTAGTAAAACAAAGTTGAAATATGCCTAAGGAGAATAACATGCCAAAATCCATTAAACCCCATAATATAAAAGCTTGGCATCAATGAACTTCACTTGAAACCTTTTCTTGAGTAAATCAGCACAAAGGACACATAGCAGCCTGTAAGAAAATAAAACTTTCAAGGTCCTTTCACCAGCTCACATTAATTTCACTAATGATTTACATTGCAATTACACTTAGAGAAAAGGGAGACTGGTGTGATCCAGTTGCAGCACCAGCGGTTCAACATGAGCGGTTGTAGATCATCTGTAGTTCTACATGAGCAGTTGTAGATCATCTGTAGTTTTACATGAACAGTTGTAGATCATCTGTAGTTCTACATGAGCAGTTGTAGATCATCTGTAGTTCTACATGAGCAGTTGTAGATCATCTGTAGTTCTACATGAGCGGTTGTAGATCATCTGTAGTTCTACATGAACAGCTGTAGATCATCTGTAGTTCTACATGAGCAGTTGTAGATCATCTGTAGTTCTACATGAACAGCTGTAGATCATCCATTGTTCTACATGAGCAGTTGTAGATCATCTGTAGTTCTACCTGAACAGTTGTAGATCATCTGTAGTTCGACAAGTGCATGTGTAGATCATCTGTAGTTCCAGAGGGGGCATGCGTAATATGCACTGGTTTTACATGCACTCAACGAGCTAAGCAGTGCGGTGTAGAAATTTAATAAATATATTTTCCAGATTTATTAAATGTAGCAAGTGTTCACAAAGTGTGCTGTGCAGTATTGTTAGACTATGCCGGCTCCCATCTCATCATGTCACATGATCGGGGGCGACATTAGCTCAGGAGGTAAGAGCAGTTGTCTGGCATGAAGATGGTTTTGTTACTACAGAATCGCAGTTAGCAGTGGAGTTTTGCAGCAAATGGAGAAGCTAGCTACCCATGATAGAAAATAAAATACTGTGACACCATTTTGATTCAAGATCAAACTTTAACACTATCTCTAAGTTATGCAAATGACATGAACCTAGTGGAATGCCAGCTTGCTACTTAAATAGAATGGGAGGGCCAGGAATAAGTGTCTGGGTGCTAGGTACTGGGTCTACAGTTTGCATTTTTTTCTTTTTGTGACCAGGTGGCATAATCCACAAAGAGGTGTGTGATTAAATTGATTATATTATTTTAATGCACTCTGCGATAAGGGTGTTATTTCTGTTCTTTTTTCTTTTTCATCCATCTTTCTCCAGGGTGCCAGTAATGCCGGAACTGACTGTATTAATATCTGAAGTATGCTGTTCCCGCAACGGGCCGTGATTCCACGGCAGGGGTGTTGATGTTCAGGCCTGGAGGGCCGCAGTGTCTGCTGATTGTCTGTGTGTCTCTGCCCCAGTGGTTCATTAAGTCACTGATAGCCCACACACCGTGCTCCCAAGGCTTTAACTGGCTGCTGATGGAAATGGAAACCACAGATACCTGCAGACACAGCGCCCCCCGCAGGACTGGAGTTTCACACCCCTGTTCTACAGCATTCAAAAATAATTATATCCACTTGAAATATTTTAATGGTACACGGAAAAGCAGAAACGTAAACAGTAATTCCAAAATTATCATCATAGTATGACACTACTCTATTTTATTTGTTATATTTTGTACTCTTAATCAGTGAAAAAATCTTCTTGCCACTCTCGACATAAAAGGAGAGAAGTACCTACTCCCGCCTTCCCAGTAGCTCTCTGTTTTTGCAGTACGATGAATTTTTAGGCTGTAATTTAATGCAACCCTATCTCTTATTAATCACACAGTTAGTAAGAATTAATTATTCATCATATTCCATTTAATTAATTCCTGCTCCGTTCTGGAAAAAGCACAGCTCACTGAACGAAAGGGTTCTCCACACATCAGTCACCGCAAACACGCTTAAATTAATTTCCTTAAGTGGAAGTTCAGAAATTCCTTTTCATACCAACTGCCAAACTAGTTTTTCAGTTCAAAAAATAAATGTTGTAATTTAAAAATGTATGTGGCCAGAGTGAGGGCATTTCTCAATGTGCTACTTTTTAGCCATCAGTCACAAAGGGTTTATATTTCTACACCAAACATAATTAACCTCTGTGGTCATTTTCTTACGATACTACGTTTAGTCTTTACTCGAATATGGGTTAATTAGAGCAGAACCGAGGCGGCACGGATGGTGCAGTGGGTAGCACTGCCGCCGCACAGCAAGGAGGTCCTGGGTTTGAATCCCCATCGGCCGGGACCTCTCTGTGCGGAGTTTGCATGTTCTCCCCGTGTCTGCGTGGGTTTCCTCCGGGTACTCCGGTTTCCTCCCACAGTCCAAAGACATGCAGGTTAGGCCGATTGGAGAGTCTAAATTGCCCATAGGTGTGAGTGTGTGAGTGAATGGTGCCTGTGCCCTGCGATGAACTGGCGACCTGTCCAGGGTGTATTCCTGCCTTTCGCCCAATGTGTGCTGGGATAGGCTCCAGCCCCCCTGCGACCCTGTTCAGGATAAGCGGGTTCAGATAATGGATGGATGGATGGATAGCGCAGAACCCCCCTTTTCGCTGCCTCGGGGCAGAGACTCACCGAAGACGATGAGACGCGTGTGGGTGTCGGTGGAGCCCAGGGGGTTCTGGGCCGTGCAGCGGTACATGGACCCGTTCAGCTCGGCCGGGACGCGCTCCAGAACCAGCTCCCGCCCGTCCTTCTCCGCGCTGCCGTCCAGGAGCCTGCCCCCGACCCGGGTCCAGGTGAAGAGAGGCTCGGGGAACACCTCGTTCTGGAGCGAGCGGGGGAAACACCGTCAGCGTGAGAGAACACCTCGTTCTGGAGCGAGCGGGGAAACACCGTCAGCGTGAGAGCAGGGCAGTGAGGGCAGGGCTGGGGGCTAGACATTAGGGCGGCCTGTAGCGTAGCGGTTAAGGTACATGACAGGGACCCGCAAGGTCGGTGGTTCAATCCGTGGCGTAGCCACAATACGATCCACACAGCCGTTGGGCCCTTGAGCAAGGCCCTTAACCCTGCATTGCTCCGGGGGGGGACTGTCTCCTGCTTAGTCTAATGAACTGTACGTCACTCTGGATCGACGTACAGTTGATTAGACTAAGCAGACGTCGATTAGCGTCTGCCAAATGCCATTAATGGAATGTAATGTAATGCAGACAAGGGGCTCTTTCCAGTCACCTGTTTTTTGACCTAGGAGTGACATATATTTACATATTTACATTTACATAATATACATAATTTCCTGAAGTCATTCCAGTAGTTTCTTTTAAATTTCTTTGCTGGCTAATGTTTAGCTTCGACTAGCTGGAAAAGCCTTGCCATCGAACTGCTGGTTGTGATGTAGACTATGCAACATTCACAGCAGTGCTAGCTTGCTGTTAGCAAAATAATAATTTCAGTTGAAAACATTTAAGAGAGAACTGAGTGCAGATTTTTTTTTTTTTATCTCCAAGTTTTAAATGCCAGCCAAACTGTGACAGAGACGATTATGTGATTATGTTCTCTTTTTTTCTACAGAGAAATTCTCCTTTCTTTGCTCTGTTATGTCTGAATTCCAAGGCCAACAGAATAGAGAACTTGATTTATCTCCGGGGACAGTTTTATCTGGGTAGAAGCATTGGAAAACAAACAATAACCTTACATAACATGACATAATAAACATACAGAACAGATTTCTCAACAAACATAACAGTACATCGAGTACACAGCATTCAATGCAACAATAAACAACAAAAACACAAGACACACAAGTGCTACATACAATAACATGTCTGACATTCATCTGTTTTGAGCAAAGGTTATTAGCAAGTTGTTATGATCAAATATTATTTACTGGCAACACCAAAAAAGCATAAATAAAAAGTAATAAGAGTCCATCATATCTGGGACAACGAGTATCTCTTCTGAATTACATTTTTTGTATATCATATGACACACTGTCGGAAAGATGCTTCAGAGAGAGGAAACATGAATAATTAGGTAAGACTTTACACTCCCTCAAATCCAGCAAGTTAGGTAAAAAAAAACAAAAAAACTCCCCAGTAGGAAGAAGAAATCTATAATATCTGGAAAGGTCAAAGGTCATGGGCACTGCAGGGGCCCTCTATGCCTGTGTCTAACTGTAAGCCACCAGGTTTCTAGATTTGCACTACAATCAAAAGAGATCTGCTACTGTAAAAACACAATCAAAAGAGATCTGCTACTGTAAAAACACAACCATAGAGATCTGCTACCGTAAATAACAATCAAAACAGTAAAAAATGAATAAATGGATAAAAAAGGGAATTACTACAGTCTTGCCATGGAAAAATAACAATGTACACTCGAGTACACATGCATCTACAGTACAGCATGCACATCTGAAAACAAGGGGTCCTGTTCCAGTAAGGGTTATGAGAGACTAATTTCATTTTATTTTCATTTTAATGGCGTTTTTCTGTGTGTTAAACTGGTTCTTCGGGTATGAATGCAGCCATGCTAATAGGCTTCCCATTACCCTCCCTGTGAGAGTCCTGTAAGAGGTCTGGGGGAGACGTGGTGTTATAGTGTCTGACTAATCCGCCACTCTCCCCAGGCATAAAGATTTCATTCCTTTAACGACCAAAACAAAGAAAGAAAGACAGACAGTCGTTTCTCTCTGTGCTTCATCTTACACGGACAGAAGGGTGGTGTGTGTGTGTGTGTGTGTGTGTTGTTCTATACCTGTACCATTAATGTTCTGCCAAGATTTACTCTTTCTCCCCCTGACTGACTTTAGCACTTTACCTGGAGCCACTGCCAAGTCATTCAGTCAAGGGGGTCACAGAGGCTGGCTCTCTCCGGAGCCGATGCAGAAAAGGAAATAAAACTCCCTGCTTGACTTCCCCTGACTCCTGGCCAGCCGACGCTAAATGGCTCGTGGCAAACAAAGTGATACTTGTGCAGTCGGCAGTGCGACGCGCTCCGCAGGTAAAGGAGATTCAGTGATCCCGCTTCCGCGTTCGGCTGCTGCAGGCGGGTAAGAGCAGACCAAACGCTAAGCGATGCTTTCGGCGGCCGCGGCTCCAAATACAAACAGGCTCACACGCCGTTTGATGTACCCTCGGGGTGTGTACCGTCGAGACTGTCGAAAGGAATTCTCTGGGGCTTTTCCACAGTGTTTTCTCTGACTGAACAGTTACTGTCGTTGAGCGAACGTGTATTTGGGTGACAGGCTTGTATATCAGACATATAGCCCGCAGCCCCTGCTATAAGATCCAGCTAGGCCAGCTTGACCAGCTTGAACAATGGTATGAGCTGGTCATCCAGCATGGCTAAGCTGGTCATAAAGCTGGTCGAGCTGGATAAGAGCTTAGCTTGAGCTGTCAAGCTGCCAAGTGGAGATGTCAAGCAGGGAGCTGGTCTGAACTGGCCAACCAGCTACACCATGTCGAGGTGGGAGCTGGTCTGAACTGGCCAACCAGATAAATCATGTCGAGCTAGGAGCTGGCCTGAACTGGCCAACCAGCTACACCATGTCAAGGTGGGAGCTGGTCTGAACTGGCCAACCAGATAAATCATGTCAAGCTAGGAGCTGGCCTGAACTGGCCAACCAGATACACCATGTCGAGCTAGGAGCTGACCAGCTAAACCAGCAATCTCAAAACCTAGCTTTTTCAGCAGGGTCTCTCCTCGTGTCCCAAACTGGAGCCGGCCCCCCCTGTACTCACACCCTTCCCACAGGCACTTACCCCGAGCGGTCCTACCTGGAAGCCTTGCACGAGGATGCGGACCGTGTCGCCTACCTTTGCCCTGGTGGGGGTCATCGAGAGCCTGGGGCCCCTGGGAGCCGCTGAGGGAGGGGGAGAGAACAAAACAAAATTAAAGCTACAATAGGTAAGATTTGTGTGTTTTTTATTTATTAATTTTTTTTATTGGCATTTGGCAGACGCTCTTATCCAGAGCGACGTACAATTGATTAGACTAAGCAGGAGACAATCCTCCCCTGGAGCAATGCAGGGTTAAGGGCCTTACTCAGGGGACCAACGGCTGTGCGGATCTTATTGTGGCTACTCCGGGATTAGAACCACCGACCTTGCGTGTCCCAGTGATTTACCTTAACCACTACGCTACAGGCCGCCATAAAACGTGGTTACAAGACCACTGTAAATCCCTTCCTATCATTGAAAAAGGCTCACTGACATGTCGACTCACCCTCTGCCTGTGTTTATAGTCCTTAAATTCGGGTTTCAAAATATGCAGTTGACGGGCCGGCACTCTGTACCTCAAAACATCGTATGGCTGTACAATGATTCAAGCTCATTGGTTGAAAATTGGTTCTAAGGAGAGGTGGGATAAACATTGTTGTGGTTTGAGCGTGTTTGTTGCTGCAATTCCTCTCTTGACCATTAGAAGTCCAAAATTACCTATTGCACCTTTAGCCTGGGAGCATGGCACAGAGGGTCAGGGAACTGCACTTGCAGCATGTAGCCTAGTGGCTAAGATACTTGACTGGGACCTGGAAGGTTGGTGGTTCAAGCCCCAGTGTAGCCATGATAAGTTCCTTGAAGTGGTTGGGCCCTTGAGCAAAGCCCTTAACCCCACATTGCTCCAGGGGAAATTGTCCCCTGCTAAGTAAAATCAACTGCAAGTGACTTTGGATAATAAGCGTCAGCTAAATAACTGTAATGTAATTTAACCAGCATGCAACAACCAGTTTAAGACTAATTTATGCTTTGGCAACAGAGTCGTGCAAAAATTAAGCAAATTCGACACTTTTGATGTCAAGCCAACACAATTTCTTTCCCTATTTTCCCCAAAGTTGATGGCCAATTGTACCCTGTTTATTTCAACCCCCCGTGTACTGCTGGGGATGCACCACTACAACTCTGCCCCCTGGTGGCCAGAAAGAGAGCGACCTGAACTAAGTCTACCGGAACTTTTAATGCATAACGTTGGTCAAACAAACTTCTGTCAGCAGATACTTTGTCCCCGGAGCATAAATTAGCCTCAAGAATCCTGTGGGAGACAAAACCAGCAGCCAAGCCACGCTGTCCCAGTCTCATTACAGAGATGGGGGACCTGTGTAAGCTAAGGTGTGGTGAGGTGGGGCGCTGGAAGGCCAGTAGGGGGCGCTCTTCCCCCTGGACCGAACAGAAAATCCAATCCTTCAGCACAGTGATGAGTGGAGAAAGTATCCTTCAGACGAGCCATAACAACCAAGTCCCTGACTCACTGCCGTCGTTGAACGGTCCCAGGCCATTGTTCAAAAGAGAAAGAGTGCTTTCTTATGGTGAAATTATTATAATAATATAACTCTGTATCTCAGCACCTAATCACTGACTTCAAACTGACTGGCTTACGCAATCCCTCGCCTTTCCAAACCGATTTCAATCCCAAGTCACAGCTGGAGAAAAAAGGACCGACTTGACTCAGGTGGCCTACTTCGTTCAATCGAAATAAATGGAATGACGTACAGCCAAGTCGTGTGCTTTCCGTAACCAATACATCGGTACACATCCCCCTTCATTCACGAGCGAAATACAACCCTCTGTGATTTGGTCTGAATGGAAAGCTGCCCTTGACAATTCGATTGTGATACCGGCCATTGTGCGTGCATCCTCACCTGCAGCTCCCGGGCGGCGACAAAGAATCCACCGAGCCGCACCAGCACATTGTGCATTGTGTTTAGTGACAGAGGCTGCGGCCGAGAACACGGCAGTACGCCGGTATCTAAACAATGCGGCAGTAACCACCTCTGCCAGGCGTGCAACGGCATCCGCTACACACCGACCGCAGCCCCCGGCGACAGAGGCACGAGGCGCGGGGGGGGGAGGGGGTAAGATCTGTTTCTGCCGCTGAACACATTCGCCATCAGTTAAGGGCTCGGATTTCAGAACGGGAATCTTGCTTTAATCCAGTGACGGGCGCCGGAACGCTCCCCCAGAGGAGCGGGGAACCGCATTAGATAGATACTCATTACAGGAGGAAACGGGGCAGCGTGGCGGAGGCGCGATAAGGAACGATCTGAGAATTAATTCCCTCGTCTGGTGCGAACGACTCTCCCAGATGGGTTTAATTTGGTCCCTGGGTCAAACACCGCGAGGAGGAAAATGATTGTATGCTATTTTGTCAGGGGGGAGAGAGGAAAAAAAAAAAACACGCCGAGGGTATCTGTGCCGCTGAGTGTTAAATGTAAAACATTTTTTTAGTTGTTTCCCTTGAGAGCGACGGGAGATAGCGTTTATGACGGCACGCTCTGCACGTGCCCGCTCCTCAGCTCAGCCCTGCAGGTGTGTCTGCGCTGGGGAGCGTTTCAGAGAGTCACCGCGCCCTGCCGCCCGACGCCGTGACGATATCCGCCTCACCAGAACCGCCCCAACAGAACCGCCCCAACAGAACCATGTCAACAGAACCGCCTCAATGGAGCCGCCCCAACAGAACCGCCTCAATGGAGCCGCCACAACTGAGCCGCGTCAACTGAACCATGTCAACAGAACCATCTCAATGGAACCGCCAGAACAAAACCGCGTTGACGCAACCGCCTCAACAGAACCACCTCACCAGAACAGCCTCAACAGGACCACCTCACCAGAACAGCCTCAACAGAACCACCTCACCAGAACAGCCTCAACAGAACCACCTCACCAGAACAGCCTCAACAGAACCACCTCACCAGAACAGCCTCAACAGGACCACCTCAGCAGAACAGCCTCAACAGAACCACCTCACCAGAACAGCCTCAACAGAACTGCCCCAACAGAGCCACCCCAACAGAACTGCCTAAACAGAGCCACCCAAACAGAACCGCCCCAACAGAACCGCCGTTCAGGGCCGTCGGAGCGGAAACGCAGCAGCGCGTGTGAGAGTTCTGCACGCGCTCGGTCCCGGGGGGGGGGGGGGACGGGGGACGCAGGAGAACAGAGATCATGGATCACAGAGCTTCCTTCGCGCCGCGAGGAAACACACGCTACGCGCACACCGTTCTGTAATGACGCTTAATCAGGCGAGGGACCCGTGAGCTGGAGTAGTGCGCGGCGGGCACCGCGGGCAGCTCTGAGCCACAATTACAATCACCACAATCCTGTCGCCACCACACAATTCATCTGATGAGGGCTCGGGCCCCAACCAGCGTCGCTGAAAAAACCCCACGCTTAACTCGTCAGGGGAAGTGGGCAGCGACCAACCCCGTCTGAACGCACTTCAACGAGGCGGTGAGTCACACTGGGAGCTTTCGCTCCGTTCGCCCGCGGTTTATAGTTTCATTTCTTATCGTTTTATCAGTTAGTTTCTTCCAGCTTGTCCCACAGGACAAAAAAAAAACGGCTGTACCCCAGCTCCTCCTTGACTGTTGTACAAACAAGTTCAGACACCAAAACTTATTTCAAGGAGGGAGAGAAAAAAAAAAAAAAAAGTGGAGGCGATGCCTGATTCTGCAGCAAAGTAAAAACCTTATTCAGACATGAATCGATAAACGCAGTCCTCACCAGAAGAGGTGTTAAACTGAAGTAGGACTGAGAGCAGCGTGGGTGGAGGGGTTGTTGGCTGGGTCGATGGGGGGGGGGGGGTCGCGACTACTTTCATCGAGGTGCAAACATCACCTGTCATACGACTGTAGTGGATGGGCTGAGCCGGTATATTTTCCAACCACGTCAGTGCAAAGGTTGGCGTACCCTACACGACCTGCAGGCTCACGACTGGTATTTTCACACCGAGAAGAGAAACGTACGACTTTGACGAGTAAAAAAAAAAAAAAAAAAAAAGAAATGAAATGTGGGCACGAACGGCTTGAATTCGTCAGGTCTGAGAGGTCTTTCTGAGTATTTAAAGGTATTTAAAATCAATGAATCCCCAACGCAGGGTTAGCTTTCCAAAAGCAGGGGCAGGGTGTGAGGCAATGTGGCGTAGCGTTAGCCACCACCACCACAACTACGACACCTACCCTCACCTGTAACTACGACACCTACCCTCACCTGTAACTACAACACCAACCTTCACCTGTAACTACAACACCTACCCTCACCTGTAACTTCAATACCTACCCTCACCTGCAACTACAACACCTACCCTCACCTGCAACTACAACACCTACCCTCACCTGTAACTATGACACCTACCCTCACCCGTAACTACAACACCAACCCTCACCTGTAACTACAACACTGACCCTCACCTGTAACTATGACACCGGCCCCTTGTCAAAGCGTCCCTGTGGCTTATAGTAGTAATATAGCAGTAATTGATTAAAGATTTAAAGGTAAAATAGGTAAGATTTTTGTGTTAAAACATTGTCACAAGACCATTGTAAATCCCTTCCTATCACTGAAAAAGGCCACTAATATGTTGACTCACCCGGGTATACAGTTGACAGACTGACATTCACTCCGCACCAAAACATTGTACAACTGTACGATAATTCAAGCTCATTGGTTGAAAAATGGCATTTCAAGATCAGCGCATTCACAGCGAAGGGGGAGGGATGAATAGTGTTGTGGTTTGAGGGTGCTGCAATTCCTCTCTTGAGCATTCAAAATGACCTATTGTACCTTTAACACTTAATGTGCCATTCCATATAAACAGACCAATGGATAACTACAGTAGTTTAGGCTAAATGTTACTAGCCTATGTTTAAAATAACCCTGGATGATTTCAAACAGTTCAATAAAAAGCCCAAATATACCAGAATAAACCTCAATTTATAAAGAGAAATGTCATCAGGATAGTTTGTGAAGTTATGTTTTTGAAATTCATTAGCTGCAAAAAACGAAAAAAAAGTCATCTTTGCATATGTATTACCTCAGATGGTCAATAAATGAAAGTTATTGCTATTGTAAAATACATATTTAAAAATGATATTCCTTGGGAACATTAGATGAACAGTGGAACTAAATTAATTTACAACTCTCTTGAATTTACACAACTTAGTGGTTATGATCAATTACATTTTTAATCAGCAGTAATAAAACCTGTCTTACTGATACAAGAACATAGTCACGAAGAAAAACTACATTTCTGTATTATTGTTTCATCCACTTGCACACAGATGAGGAGGTGCCAAAGCATTAAAATACATTTCAAAAATCAATATTTATTCTCTTATAGGACAACCACAATTTTACGCTATTTAAGGCAGTACACAAATAAACATGCTCAGACTGAGCTCAGGCTGACCTTCAAAATACTTGTTTTTTGGAACATGGGGATATATTGAATACCTGTCCTGAACACACAATTACTGGCTTTAAGCCATGTATGTACACCAGTACAAATCTTACAGATTACTGACAATTGTACAAAAGACTCAACGTCATTTCCCAAAAGTATCTAAAGAGCTAAACTATCTAAAAAGGGTCTGTGAAATATTGGTTGTTGTGGAAAGGCAGCATCATGCCAGCTAATCTTGGGATGATGAGGTGGGCAGGATTGAGAGGCAGAGGGTGGGCGTTTGGCCAGAGCTTCAGCCGTTTGTGCCTGTAATTACCACAGTGATTGAGAACAGGGGGCAGCCTCTAGCCTAGTGGCTAAGGCACAAGACTGGTAGAGCTGGGCAATTAATAGAAAATTAATC
>NC_083769.1:48147162-48154662 GCF_963514075.1 Conger conger | reverse complement strand
AAGATCACAGCTTCATTAGGTTTCACGCTACATTAAGCTGAGCACTTACAACTTCAATTTTCCACAGAGCGAGCCTCGTGGATTAGCCCAGCATATGCGCGGCCCGGACCCCCTCCGGGGGAAAGATTCTTCTCTTAGTAAATAACAAAATGGCCGAACGCGAGCTGAATGTAGCCCCGCTCGCCCTTAAGGGCCCTGTTTGAAGAGAACGGCGGTTACAGACGCCGGGGTCGTAACACGCGTGCGCTCTGCGGGCGAGTGGAAGCAGGCCCGCGATGCTTCAGGACAGTGACTCAGGAACGCACCGCGCTCTTTAACCTCCCCGCAAACCCACCGGAACGAGGAGATAATGATTAAGATAAACATTAAGGAGTGCACGACCCCGCCGCCGGGTTTAGCCGCTGTACCGGGACGAACTGCGATCCTTTTCCGTGTTATTATAGAGACGTGGCAGCCGTGCATCACCCAGGTGGGCGCTGCACATCGGTGGTGGTTGAGGAGAGTTTCCCCCTCATCACTGTGAAGCGCTTTGACTGACGAGAAAATCGCTTCATAAATGTAATGATCTATCTATCCATGTGCTCTTAGCCATTTAGAGACGTGTTTTCAATGCATTGCAGTTATTTAGCTGATGCATTTTAGCCAAAGCGACTTGCAGTTGAATAGACTAAGCAGGGGCCAATCCTTGCTTGTGGGGTTAAGGGCCTTGCTCAAGGGCCCAACAGCTGCTTAGATCTGTGGCTACACTGGGGGCTTGAACCACCAACCATTCAGGTCCTTGTCAAACATCTTAAGTCCCAAAAAAAAACGTAGTCACAGACAGTTGAGTTTGCAAAGAAAAAGTATGATGCTTGCTCATACCGCCAATTCTGAAGGCACAAATGGATTGAATACGGTACAAGCCCCTTTTGGCCATAAACATAACTCTCGGACTGAAATCTTCCTGAAGGAATGTTATCGGCAGAAAGATCCCCTCAGAACAGAACTGATCGAAGCAATTGATATTTTCACTGCTTCATCTTTAGATTTTACATTTCTCATCAGGCAGCCTGTAGCTTAGTGGCTAACGTACATGCCTGGGACCCGGAAGGTTAAAGCCCCAGTGTGGCCAGAATAGGATCAATGCAGCTGTTGGGCCCTTGAGCAAGGCCCCTAACCCCACATTGCTCCAGGGGGGGGGATTGTTCCCTGCTTAGTCTAATCAACAGTAAATCAATTTGGATAAACACACAAGATAACAAATTATTATTATTATTTCCATCACTTAACTGTTCAACAATATGATTGATTGGTAAACCTGTAAATTCAAAGAAGACATCAAGAGCCAGGTGTAACTCAACTGACCCTGTGCTACCTTACGGTCTACTGCTCCACGCTAAGATATTGAGACACATTTTTATTGATGTATAAAATAGAGTAAACCTTCACCAATGATTTCTTCCAGGATGTCAAGCCCACAAAACAGAATGTGATATATCCACTCCATGAACAGCACAAATCATTGTTTGTTTTCCCCCTCCTTACCACAGCGGACAGGAGCTACAGCCTTGCGCTACTGTCAGCCTGTACCTGTCTGTTGGAGCTGAGACAGGATTTACACACCCCAGGGTCAACGCGGGTCACTTATATAAACGTCTGGGGGAGAAGGCGTACCCTTCCCTGTTGGAAATCCGCTCGTAACTAACGAGCGTGAACGAGCAGGTAGACGTGAGGACAAACCTGAGGCTCAAAAAGCTTGTCTGCGCCACGGGACACACTGATTCATCCAGAATTATCCACGCCGTCTGGGACAGCTCTCTCCGTTCTCAAAAAGTGCTGAGCACAGTTTAGAGCAGGATGTTTATGGCAGGATTAAAGCAAGCACCCCAGAGCATTAATATACACCCCTCCGCTGTTTTGAATGAGGAATAACCGTGAGGACACACACCACGCTGAGGCAACGCCGGGAGCTGCCATCTCGTTCTGACCAGAAGGGGGAGCTCTAGATCCTCTTTGATGGTCATCACCTTACGCAAGGTGAATGGCACCTGGTTTGACGATGCGCCGAAGCGGCATTACTTAAATGATTCAGTCGACCGCTCACCAAGGATGCGAATAAAGAGTAGCGCTGTTGTTTCATCGTCATGTCGAGCTTTTTCCGGAGAAGAGTGGAGCCAAGGTCAAGGTTAAAGAACATGAACTCTCTGAAAGTCCCATATCAGTCAGAATACAATCCCCACATCGCCGGCCTATGCTGACCATTTCAGTTTCAGACGTGGTTACAAGGTTATGTTTCTAAATAAATCAGCGGCTCTCATTTTTACACTGTGGCCGGAAAACCTTGATGTGGCAGCTAAACGAACAGAAAACCACTGGTCCCACTGCGATCAGGAGTTCGCACAAAGTAAACAGCCTACACAAACCAGACATGCCCTCCTGAACCAAGTATAACAAAAAAATATAGCAAATTAATAAAAAACCAAATCCAAATTCTTTACATTATAAAGTGCATATAGTGGCCTAGTGAAAATACATTATTCATATTTTTCAGTCAGTAAGAATTTTAAAATGTGAGATGACCACACTCCCAAGTAAATGAATGGCTTTATCAATAATTCATAATGGTACCGAATGACACTGTACAGTATATTAACACGTCTAGTTTCATGCAACCGGGCAACCACCTTACGTTCAATACATTTTTTATTATTATTATTCTTTTTTAAACTACACTTCAAAATGCACCGGATGGGACGAAGTTGGACAGACACGTCGGAAGCGGAGAACGGGTCAGAAAAAGGCAGTAATTGAATATCTATTTCTGCAGGAGGGACATCATTCCACTTCATTGCCTTCATCATCATCTGCGGAGCGGTGTCTGATTGGCTAATGGGTAATCATGCGATTCCGCCCAGGACATTCGTCCTGCTCAGGCCCAATGCACTGCTGAACCCAATTAGGCTCGTCTCCTCCTCGTTCCACAAATTACGCTCCGCCAGAGATGGCTTTTGAGAAAACGCCGCCCCCCCTTATACTGTTACAGTATCAATAAGAGGGTTAGACCGAGCGACTCGGGGCGACGTCCTTATTGGACATTCCATGGGCCAGCCCACAACTGAAATGGCAGAAGTGCGAAATGAATAAAAAGCAAGCCGCAGTCTGACTTGCGTCACGATGGCAGCGTGAAAGGGCAAATCTCACAAATCTCCCAGGCGCTGTATTTCGCCTGCGTAACCCGTGAAACAGTACTCACATTTTGTTGATGACGTTTACAGTATATTCACCCTGTGGCTTACAGAACCACCAGGCCTTTTCCACTTGTGTTTGCAGAAACCTCATTTTTACCTTTGTTTTCTTTGTTCTTCTGTCTGTTTTTCCATCTGCAGTTGAGCAGCAAGCCCCTGACTCTCCAAGCTCTCAGCCCTGTCATTGCAAAAGTACCCGTTTCCTCAAATTGCCCACATCCTGCCGCTGAGAAATAGCAATAGTCCAGCAAATAGTCCAGCCAAAAACTGGGGAGAGATTTCAGTGAGTCGCAGATTTAACTCAAGGGGTCTGCAGTGTCTGCAGGTTTAACTCCAGTCCTGGAGGGCCACAGTGTCTGCAGGTTTAACTCCAGTCCTGGAGGGCCGCAGTGTCTGCAGGTTTAACTCCAGTCCTGGAGGGCCGCAGTGTCTGCAGGTTTAACTCCAGTCCTGGAGGGCCGCAGTGTCTGCAGGTTTAACTCCAGTCCTGGAGGGCAGGTGAGTGTCTGCAGGTTTAACTCCAGTCCTGGAGGGCCGCAGTGTCTGCAGGTTTAACTCCAGTCCTGGAGGGCCGCAGTGTCTGCAGGTTTAACTCCAGTCCTGGAGGGCCGCAGTGTCTGCAGGTTTAACTCCAGTCCTGGAGGGCCGCAGTGTCTGCAGGTTTAACTCCAGTCCTGGAGGGCAGGTGAGTGTCTGCAGGTTTAACTCCAGTCCTGGAGGGCAGGTGAGTGTCTGCAGGTTTAACTCCAGTCCTGGAGTGTCTGCAAGTGATTATGGTTTCCTATCAGTCAACGCCCAATTTAGACCTTGGGAACAAGGTGTGTGATTTAACCAATCAGTGAATGAAATGCAGCACATCAGATCATTATTTAAGCCTTGAGACATGCACGTTGATGGTGGAACGTGCGGCATTGACTGCAGCCTTGCGTTACTCCAGCTGCTATGTCCTTTGCATTTCATGTGAAAAGCACTCTGGTATGAGGCATTGGCTAGAGCGTCTTCCAGGACTAAATTGCAGACCATAATCATAAACCCGGAGCTACGACCCTCCGGGACAGATCCATCTGCAGTCAGAACGGAAGTGCGCTGCGGTATTCCCTGTGGTTATTCCCCCGATATTCCCGGCGGTAATGACGGAGAGCAAACAGGATTCTGTTCCTGGTGCATACTCGTCCCCAGTTGGGAGCAGGAGGAACGCGCAGAGATCTGAGCCGAGACAGACGTGCCGTGCATCCGAAGATGAAGTCTGAATTCCCCAGGAGCCGTGAGCGGTGCACCCGCACGCTGGGTGCGCAATAGCCCACCTCAGCAAGGTCTATTTTCAGACAGCAATGCAGCCAGGGACACTGGGACACTCCTCTGGTTCCTGCCCAAGGCGGGGCATAGGAATCTCTCTTCTCTGGCAGTGGGAATCGTTTTGTTTTGTTTCGTTTTTGTTGTTGGTTGTGTTTTTTTGTGATGCTCTACAATTTCCCCTTTTGAATATTGTCACAATAATGAGGTTTTAAAAACCAATCATATATCTCTCTCTCTATCTCTCCCTCTCTCTCTATCTCTCCCTCTCTCTATCTCTCTCTCTATCTCTCCCTCTCTCTCGCTCTCGGTCTGAGGACTGATTCTATCTCGGTGATTGTTGTACTTCACCTGCGCAGAGACACCTGTCCGTCCATCATAGGAGCGATCGGCTCATTTCACTCCAGTCCTGAGATAAGGCTGACAGGCCCTGCACAGCAGCACACATTAACAGGGGTTTGTGTGTGTCTGTGTGTGTTTCTGTCTTTCTGAGTGTGTGTGTGTGTGTGTGTCTGTCTGTGTCTGTGTGTGTCTGTGTGTGTTTCTGTCTTTCTGAGTGTGTGTGTGTGTATGTGTCTGTCTGTGTGTTTCTGTCTTTCTGAGTGTGTGTGTGTGTGTGTGTCTGTCTGTGTGTGTTTCTGTCTTTCTGAGTGTGTGTGTGTGTGTGTGTCTGTGTCTGTGTGTGTTTCTGTCTTTCTGAGTGTGTGTGTGTGTGTGTGTCTGTCTGTGTTTCTGTGTGTGTGTGTTTCTGTCTTTCTGAGTGTGTGTGTCTGTCTGTGTGTGTGTCTGTCTGTGTTTCTGTGTGTGTCTGTCTGTCTGTCTGTCTGTGTGTCTTCATGTCTGTCAGTCTGTGTGTGTCTGTGTGTGTTTCTGTCTTTCTGTGTGTGTGTGTTTGTCTGTCTGTCTGTCTGTCTGCGTCTTCTTGCATGGCAGTCAATCGCCATTGGTGTGTGAGTGTGTGTATGAATGGGTGAATGAGAAGCATCAATTGCATAATGCTTTGGATAAAGGCGCTATATAAATTCCAACCATTTACCATTCATGTCATGGAACAGAGATGGACATTGCTTCTCTTTATGAGGAGAAGCAGAAATGAACATTGCTTCTCTTTATGAGGAGAAGCAGAAATGAACATTGCTTCTCTTCATGACAGGAAGCAGAGAAGGACACCGATTCTCTTCAGGACAGGAAACAGAATACTAACCTTCAAGTGCGTGCATGGCCAGCAGGCCTCCTGAACATGGGACTTGCACAGAGAGCTTTCTGTCCTGAAGGTGCACTTTGCACAGAGCAACATGTCTCCGTCTCAGCTGTACCCCTCGTACTGAAGACGGCGCCTCTTGACACGGGTGCCATAGGCGTGCTGGCTACCGCGTTCACCGCGTGGGTGCCCCGAGTCTACAAAGCTTTCATTTTGGGTTTTTTAATGCAGATTTTTGCTGGTATTTGGATTTTATTTCTGCTAGAAACCAGCTGCTTTTTTTTTTTTTTTAGTTCCGAAAAGCAAAACCTTCCACTGCACCGGCCTGAAGCATAGGTGGAAGAATGATTCCTATCCTTTTATTTTCTTAATCTTGAATCATATGTTGAATCTAAGTCTGCATTATATGAGATTTATTTTTATGCGTTCGCTGTACCGTGCTGGCCAACTGGGGTCCTTTATCAACGCGCGCGTTAGTTTGGAAAAGATTTATTTTGAAGGGCCCAGATTACTTGATGATACTTTAGATGAAACAAATCGATTGCCTATTTTTCCCCATCGCCTTACGGTAAAACATTATTGATCAAATGCTAGAGCAAGGTGATCTAAGTGAAAATGAGTTTTTAACAACAATTTATAGTTAATGGCAAATTATGAGATAGAGGCATGTCTGTTGGAAGCTATTTTCACTGGTCATTGTCGAACAAAACCATTTTCTCTGATCACCTTTAAGCATGCAGTGCCTGCAACGTACCTATTTATTCCAAGCACAGCGATCAGATTGTCGAAAGACTTCCTCTCGGAGGTGGAACGTACAGCTTTGCCTGGGAATGGAGACGTACACGGACACACCAGGCAATGAAACGCCGACGGTAGTTTTCCATTACGCGCAGGAAAACGCTTGTGTGAAAACACATCAGCTCTCAGCCGTGGTTACGGCCCGGACTCCGCCGGCGTCTCGCTGGGAGGCCGGCTCTCCTTACTCCGCACGGAACGCTCCACGCCAGGCGAGTGGAGCTCAGACCGTCCGCCCGGTTACAGGGCCTTTCAGACACACACACACACACACACAGGCACACACACACACAGCTCAGCCCTCCACCCTCTCTCTCTCTCTCTCTCTCACACACACACACACACACACACACACACACACACACACACACACACACGCGCGTGCGCGCGCGGGATACTGTGTGAGCTCCCGCCGCTCGTTCTCACGCTAGTGTGTGTGTGTGTGTGTGTGTGAGTGTGTGTGTGTGTGTGTGTGTGTGAGTGTGTGTGTGTGTGTGTGTGTGTGTGTGTGTGTGTGTGTGTCTGTGTCTGTGTGTGTGTGTGTGTGTGTGTGTGTGTGTGTGTCTGTGTCTGTGTGAGTGTGTGTGTGTGTGTGAGTGTGTGTGTGTGTGTGTGTGTGTGTGAGTGTGTGTGTGTGTGAGTGTGTGTGTGTGTGTGTGTGTGTGTGTGTGTGTCTGTGTGTGTGTGTGTGTGTGTGTGTGAGTGTGTGTGTGTGTGTGTGTGTGTGTGTGTGTGTGTGTGTGTGTGTGTGAGTGTGTGTGTGGAGGGCTGTAATAACTTACTCCAGGGGGCATTCACCTGCAGAGTGCAGGGGCCGAGCTGGAGGCAGAGAGGTTCATTAAACGCAATAAAGAACCGTGCAGCTCCACTACCAGCACAGAACCGTGCGGCTCCACTACCAGCACAGAACCGTGCGGCTCCACTACCAACACAGAACCCTGCAGCCCCACTACCAGCACAGAACCCTGCAGCCCCACTACCAGCACA
>NC_083769.1:48102162-48144662 GCF_963514075.1 Conger conger | reverse complement strand
TAAGGGCTTTTCAAAGTGCTGGGGGGAAAAAAAAAGTTAAATTAGTCATGTATCATTTAAATTTATGGGCTGCTCTAGTTTGAAGAGTTTATCTGCCTCGTACACCCTTCTTATGACTTACAGACCATTTCATCTTCAAAGAAAGCGAAGGGGGATTTTCAACGGAAGGGATTTCGAAGCACATCAGCGTCTGATTATTTGTCAGGGTGGAGAGAGAGCCCCCCCACCCTCTTCCCTTCCTGACGCCCGCGTGTATCTGGAGTACGTCTGTGCGCAGAGACGGCCCTAATGAATCGCGCAGGGATCCGCAGCGGCGTGTCTGATCGCTGCGGGCGGCCAAAAGGCCACAGCCGTCAGCCCCTTTGACCTAGATATTTATTTGCGGGTTCAGTAAAAAATCCCCGCGCGGCCGCTGACATCATTACTGTAATCCCCCCGTGTACGGTTACGACATCCTTTCATAATTCAGCTTTCCCCTTCTTCGTTCGCTCAATCATACAACGGAACCAATTTGGCGGCGTGATGTGTTTAAAATCCCCGGGGGCGGGTTAAAGACAAAGCGTGCGTGTCCGCTCTCTTCCCCCCTGCTTCTCTCCTCTTCATCCGTAGCATAGCGCTACATCGCCAGGGGAATAGCGGAGGCAAGTGCGCACTCCTTTCTCCTATCTGCGCCGGTGGAAAAATACCCGCTTAAACAGCCGTGGAGGGACAGGGAGATTAGTCTTTCGCAGGATGGCAGACGCTTTATTTTTGGACGCGCAGTTTTGGAGCATTCAAACGACGCCTTCTTTTGCAGGAGAAACTTCGGTCACGCTTTACAATGACGGCACGTGAATTTGAATTAACTCGCCAATGTTGTTGTAAACATTACAGCGAATCCAATAACAAAGCTGGTCAGATTAACTTCGCAGTAGTTAGTTAACTATTTTAGTTAATGCCAATTACTGTACCGTTATTGTAAAGTGTTACTGAATTAGCTAGCTATTGCTGTTGCTAACATTAATAAACTGATGTACAAATACATACACACAACTGCACGTATTAACCTTTCAGTAGATAGTTAGTTAACAACTACATTAGTTAATTCATAACCTAACTGAAACATCTGTCGACACCAGAGAGCAGTGGTTCTCAAACTTGGGCCTGGAGGACTCTGAACAAGTGTTTACATTTAAATAATGTTCTTGGGTAAGAACATAGGCAGTAATCATAAGCGCATCATTGCCAGGTTTACGTTTACCGGTTGTACAATTAATTCACTTTGATTCATGCAAAACCTGGCTAGGAACACAGTCAATATCACATAAAAAGGCTTTCCTTTACGGGGCTAGATACTCGCGGGCTATCAATCCATTTCAAACGAGCAGTTTTCGCTACGTTTGTACAACTCCCACAGCAAGGAAAACTAGATAGTTTATCACTTATCAAATAATATATTTTGTCAACATTGGAACACCGTATTTATGGGAGCGAGGGGGGCATATACACATTATTTATTTACTGCACATTTGCCTAAAAAAATAAACATTTTTACGACCCGTTTTCGTATAAAAACATAACTATCATCAATCAAGTTTCAAAATACCATCGGGGAAGTTTTATTTTGCATTCAAACGTCTTCTATTCTCCATGCACTTTCACGGGGAGCTACAGTTCAGACAGGCACAGAATGTGCTTACTACAGGATGTAACTCTCAGCTCAGACTGGCGGAGGGCGTGCGTTCCCGTCTTGTTAAATATGCATATGCACACGCGAGCTACTCCCATCGTTATGTACTGTACGGCGACGAATTAACAATCCAATTAGCAAAAAAAAATACACAAAAAGTCCGATAAAAACAAGAAAACAACACATTTGCTGCTGTTGGCTGTCGGTGTGCTTCAAAGGAGTTCGTTATGGCATTCTCTCATTGACGGCACTTTGATCATTCCCTAATTCCTCTGATGATGTTATCTTTGTAGACACGCACAATGCACTTTGGGTGCACTCGCCATGTAATGGGGCGACATTGATTCTACATTCATATGCACTGGATATGAGAACCGATGGTGTTGTGGTGCGGACATATGCGGGTCCTGCTTCATTTTCATGATATGAGTTGTGGAATTAAATTGGGACTGGAATTTAAAAAATAAAGGACATGGGTATGAAGACATTAAGGCAAAACCTTTTTTTTATTTTTAGATACTAACAGTGACAATACAATGCAATTCCACAGTTCACAACTCCACACGTCATACACTTCCAATGAGGACTGAAACTATACGTGTAGGCGAGGCGATAACATTATATTTGTTTACATCTCTTAATCTTTAACATGGTTATGTCTCATATTTTTGCCATGTAGTGATTTAGGCCTTCAATTAAGAACACCGTGATGAACCCTGAAGTAACTGACAGACTGCCTGAATGGCCGATCGAATCACTCCGTCAGAAACAGTCTGACAGAAAAATGTGATTATTCTTGTGTGTAATGTTTCTCTGCACATCCATTTTGCATTCAGACAAACGAGAGAGGAGAAATGACAGAGACATTTTCATTTCTGCTCCTGTTAATTGCTTATTGACGGGGGCAGGTACCGCTTGAACATACAGTAGCCTACATTCTGAGGCATCGGCTTCGCTGTCACGACGGAAACACACAAAATATCCCATAACCGCACGCCGTGACCGAGGAATACATTTAATAACACATTGGCGTTTTCATAAAGGCATCGAGTGGAACATTAGGTGCCACTCACTTTGATGAATGGAGATATTGATGAGTTTTTCTAGCGCCGATGGTTACCGCAGTCTCATTAAACGCAGACTTTAGAATCATAACAATATACTGCTGCTTTGCTATTAATAATGTGCCCGTAATATATTAAAAAGCTTTGTCAATCATCGCCACGGTGAATGTAATGAGTCTAAATAATGTGTTAGTATCCAGTAGGGAGACTTTCTGGGAAATTATTGAGAACCTGACTGCTAACTTAATCAACATATTCTGGGCAGCAACTACAGAGCGGTCCGCAAATCAGACCGACTCACATACTCACAAACGTGTCTCTTAAAACACATTTTAAACAATCGCACCACTTTCACTCACTAACGTTAGATTTTAAGTAGGGGTAGAGTAGTAACCAGGAGTTATCAGTCTAATTATATCTATTCAGTAAAATACCACGTAATACATAACATACACAATTTTGTCACCTCTGGCCCTTGTCACAAGCCGGTATCTACTGCTCCCTGTGGACTGAATCTCCTCAGTCTCTCCAATAGAGTGGGCTACTGAGTGACTCATCCTATTAAGGTGCTGAAGTGTGCGGATGTCTGGTGCTGAATCTGGTTCAGTCTGGTGTTGAATCTGGTTCAGTCTGGTGTTGAATCTGGTTCAGTCTGGTGTTGAATCTGGTACAGTCTGGTGTTGAATCTGGTTCAGTGTGGTGTTGAATCTGGTACAGTCTGGTGTTGAATCTGGTTCAGTCTGGTGTTGAATCTGGTTCAGTCTGGTGTTGAATCTGGACCGCACCAGTGCTGAATGTGCCACACAGGCGACTCTAGTGTCCCTGAGGTGAGATTCGGCACAGCAGTGACCCCTACAGGTCGATCGATCACACAGCCTGCTCAGCTGGACACAAGGCATCCTGCCCTGACTCATGTCTGTGTGAGCGCGTCTTGTGCACTGCACTGTGATAAGGAGCAGCTCTTGATATTCCTCACCTCAGAGGAGGTTGCAGCTGTTGGAATTTTTTTTTTTTTTTAAATAAAAAAAAAAAAAGGGCACATGAAATTGTGGTTAAGAAAGTGTTACAAAATGAGAATAAAGCATTAAAATAATTGTCTCCAGTAGAAAGGGCTGTTGATTAACCAGCCACAGCACAATCAATACAACTGTGTGGGGAGGTGAGAGGCCATCCTCACTGAAAACTCTGCCCGAATAAGAATAAATAAAAACTTTACAAACTTCCAAACGACCATAAGTTGCGAATGTAATTTCTCCTTCATAATCCTTCACATTCTTTATTTGAAAGCGATGTTTACAAAGGAGAAAATGAGGCTGTGTTTGTGGCCTTCATTTGGAAAATGGCAACGCTTAAGCCCCCTGATGAAATATTTTTTAAATTATTACAAACCTGACCAGCCACGTCGGCAAAGAGTTCTGTAAATATGAAATTGTTTCCCTTAATCCTCTTTAGTATAAAAACCGCTCATTGTTTGAAATGCGATAGCGCGTTTATCGTCCACTTTGGTTTAATTGGAATTTCTAGGTGTTGTAGCTGGCATCTTTTGTTCAGGGTTCTGTTTTCACAGCGATTCATCCTCCCCAGTTCCACGGCCAAATAATTGTTGGGATCCTTGGCTTTCACCCAGCTCATGCCATTCTAGAACTTTTATTATTCCAGTCCCAAATTAATCTGATCGCCGAAATACTCGTTTTCACCCAGCATTTGGTATTGTGTGTATACACACAATATAACTCCCTGCGGTCAAAATGACCATGATACAGTTTTATACATGTGGGCTGAAGATGTAGGCAGTGTGCACCATGTTAATGTTAACTAGTGTAGCATGCAGTACATAATAATACATACTAGCGGATGCTTTCAGTTGATCAGTCTAAGCAGGGGCCAATCCCCCTGGAGCAATGTGGGGTGCAGGGCCTCGCTCAAGGGCCCAAGAGCGGTGTGGATCTTATTGTGGCTACACTGGGGTTTGAACCACCAACCTTCCGGGTCCCAGTTATATACCTTTATCTAAAGTGCTGTACAATTGATGCTTCTCATTCACCCATTCTCACACACACACACACACACTCACACACTCACACACCAACAGCGATTGGCTGCCATGCAAGGCACCAACCAGGTCATCAGGAGCGATTGGGGGTTAGATGTCTTGCTCTGGGACACTTCGACACACGCAGGGATCGAACTGGCAACCCTCCGACTGCCTGACAATTGCCTCCTGAGCCACTGCCATGTAAATCATTGGAGTTTATTTTGCTTCAAAAGAAATTAACCAAAAAAGACAGATGTAGACACACAGAATGCCATCTATTAACATCTCTTTTCCTGGGGCCAATGATAACCTCAGCAAATTATGTTTTATGAAGCAGATGATCATTACCTTGACGTGTGATATGATAAAGGATTGGTTTTTCAATTATGAATTGTTCTCCCAATCGCAGCCTGGAGCTTGGGTTGCATAAATTAAACACTCAAATAAATTGAGCATTCAGGCACAAAAAAAAAGAAGAAAAATGGAACGAGAAATCAGTCATTTATAAGTGATGGTCTGATAACAATGTCTTCATTTGTCACTGAAAGTAAGGTGAGAAGCAGGTGAGTGTGTGTGCGTGTGTTTGTGCGGGTGGTGTGTGTGTGTACATGCGCGTGTGAGTGTGCATGAGTATGTGTGTGTGTGCGTGTGTGTGTGGTGTGTGTGTGTGAGGGTGTTGTGTTTGTGTGTGCGTGCGTGTGTGTGTGTGTGTACAGTATGTGTGTGTTTGCATGAGTGTACTGTATGTGTGTGTGTATGTATGTATGTATGTATGTGTGCGTGCGTGTGTGTGCTCATGTGCTTGCGTGTACTGTATGTGTGTGTGTTTGTGTGTGCGCACATGTGTGTTTGAATGAGTGAGCCTTGAAAGAGAGCAGTATGCTGAAGCGCCCACATTGGCCCGTTTCATGCCTCCATCGCACTAAACGACCCGTTCCCCGCCCGTCCCAATGTGGTACCGAGCGACTCACCTCAATCCCAGACCCAGGCTGCTCCTGACCAGAGACACCCAGTGACAAACACCGCTCTGCAGGGGCTGAGGAACACTGACTCCGGCACAAACACCGCTCTGCAGGCTGAGGAACACTGACTCCGGCACAAACACCGCTCTGCAGGCTGAGGAACACTGACTCCGGCACAAACACCGCTCTGCAGGGGCTGAAGAACACTGACTCCAGCACAAACACCGCTCTGCAGGCTGAGGAACACTGACTCCGGCACAAACACCGCTCTGCAGGCTGAGGAACACTGACTCCAGCACAAACACCGCTCTGCAGGGGCTGAGGAACACTGACTCCAGCACAAACACCGCTCTGCAGGCTGAGGAACACTGACTCCGGCACAAACACCGCTCTGCAGGGGCTGAGGAACACTGACTCCGGCACAAACACTGCTCTGCAGGCTGAGGAACACTGACTCCGGCACAAACACCGCTCTGCAGGCTGAGGAACACTGACTCCGGCACAAACACTGCTCTGCAGGCTGAGGAACACTGACTCCGGCACAAACACCGCTCTGCAGGCTGAGGAACACTGACTCCGGCACAAACACCGCTCTGCAGGCTGAGGAACACTGACTCCGGCACAAACACCGCTCTGCAGGCTGAGGAACACTGACTCCGGCACAAACACCGCTCTGCAGGCTGAGGAACACTGACTCCGGCACTAACACCGCTCTGCAGGGGCTGAGGAACACTGACTCCAGCACAAACACCGCTCTGCAGGCTGAGGAACACTGACTCCGGCACAAACACCGCTCTGCAGGGGCTGAGGAACACTGACTCCGGCACAAACACCGCTCTGCAGGCTGAGGAACACTGACTCCGGCACAAACACCGCGCTGCAGGGGCTGAGGAACACTGACTCCAGCACAAACACCGCTCTGCAGGGGCTGAGGAACACTGACTCCAGCACAAACACCGCTCTGCAGGGGCTGAGGAACACTGACTCTGGCACAAACACCGCTCTGCAGGACGAGGAACACTGACTCCGGCACAAACACCGCTCTGCAGGACGAGGAACACTGACTCCGGCACAAACACCGCTCTGCAGGGGCTGAGGAACACTGACTCCGGCACAAACACCACTCTGCAGGCTGAGGAACACTGACTCCAGCACAAACACCGCTCTGCAGGCTGAGGAACACTGACTCCGGCACAAACACCGCTCTGCAGGCTGAGGAACATTGACTCCAGCACAAACACCACTCTGCAGGGGCTGAGGAACACTGACTCCGGCACAAACACCGCTCTGCAGGCTGAGGAACACTGACTCCGGCACAAACACCGCTCTGCAGGCTGAGGAACACTGACTCCAGCACAAACACCGCTCTGCAGGGGCTGAGGAACACTGACTCCGGCACAAACACCGCGCTGCAGGCTGAGGAACACTGACTCCAGCACAAACACCACTCTGCAGGGGCTGAGGAACACTGACTCCAGCACAAACACCGCTCTGTAGGCTGAGGAACACTGACTCCGGCACAAACACGGCTCTGCAGGCCGAGGAACACTGACTCCGGCACAAACACCGCTCTGCAGGCTGAGGAACACTGACTCCAGCACAAACACCGCTCTGCAGGCTGAGGAACACTGACTCCAGCACAAACACCGCTCTGCAGGACGAGGAACACTGACTCCAGCACAAACACCGCTCTGCAGGGGCTGAGGAACACTGACTCCGGCACAAACACCGCTCTGCAGGCTGAGGAACACGGACTCCGGCACAAACACCGCTCTGCAGGGGCTGAGGAACACTGACTCCAGCACAAACACCGCTCTGCAGGGGCTGAGGAACACTGACTCCGGCACAAACACCGCTCTGCAGGCTGAGGAACACTGACTCCGGCACAAACACCGCTCTGCAGGGGCTGAGGAACACTGACTCCGGCACAAACACCGCTCTGCAGGGGCTGAGGAACACTGACTCCGGCACAAACACCGCTCTGCAGGCTGAGGAACACTGACTCCGGCACAAACACCGCTCTGCAGGCTGAGGAACACTGACTCCGGCACAAACACCGCTCTGCAGGGGCTGAGGAACACTGACTCCAGCACAAACACCGCTCTGCAGGGGCTGAGGAACACTGACTCCGGCACAAACACTGCTCTGCAGGGGCTGAGGAACACTGACTCCGGCACAAACACCGCTCTGCAGGGGCTGAGGAACACTGACTCCGGCACAAACACCGCTCTGCAGGGGCTGAGGAACACTGACTCCAGCACAAACACCGCGCTGCAGGCTGAGGAACACTGACTCCGGCACGCCATCCATCAGCACCCCGCACGCATCGGGAGAGGGAGGCGAGGAAACAAACAGGAGAGGAAGAGACGCACCCCGCCCGTTAACGCCGAGTCCTTCATCCACCTCGCCGAGCGATTCACACCAGCGCCCGGCCCCCGCGGCACCGCGGCTTCAAGCGCCATTACCCCGCCGACTTTAAAAATAACTGCAAATGGGATTTTCAAACGTCTGAGAGGCAGGACCTCATTTAACAGGGATGCACAAAGACGGATGCTACGGCGCTCTTAGAAAACGCATCTGGTGTCGGGGAAACGCCACGGAGACGAGGAGGGGGGAGCGCAGCGCAGCGACGGGGTGAAGAAAGCAGAAAAGACCCAAAAAAAAATCATCCAACGTCCTCTTTTGCAAACTGGCTCCCTCATGTCCTTAACCTCTCCTTTAACTGGTCTGGGAGAGAGATCCAAATTAGGTTACGCAAGCGCGATCCCACTGCTTTTCTGGGGGAAAGTAATTTACTGATAACTTAATGAAATATTCAAATATTCTCATTTTCACTTTTTAATTTTAAGGCAATTTCATGTCTGTTTCTTCTCCTTTACAGGGTTGGGGGGGGGGGGGGGGGGTGGGGGGAGGAAATGTTACTAATGAAAGTTTTTCCAATCTTTCCAAAATCAAACTATGTTTCTTTTTTTTTTGGCTCAGGGTAACATTTGGAGAAAAGAGCAAACCCCCAGGATTCAATGTTTTGGGGACGAGCGTTGAGAGGGATATTGATTGAACCAGGGGGACAACTGAGGTCGAAAGCAGGAGAGAAGCAGGAACATCTTCAAAGATTTCCAGAAATGCCAGTAAGAGTCCCAAACTTCTCAGGTACCTTCCGTTATATTTTCAACTACTTCACTAAGTTTTTTTTTTTTTGTCTTGTTCTTTTAAGCAGAACAAAGGATAACGCCAAAACTACAGTGGCAGAGCCAGAGAGAGAGAGAGAGAGAGAATGGTACTCTTGATTCATGAACCGCAACAAAAACAAAAACTCCATTGTGTGTTATATGGGCACACAGAAAGCAACACGGAGCAGATGTGAAAATATAACCCCTGTGCTGAGGCACCGAAAACCACCTCGAGCTCTACTTTTAGACAAGGCTAAATTCAACGGGACAGCCATTGAAAATTGCTTTCGCGCACTAGCCGAATGAAATTTAGGAGCTGGGATATGGTGTTGTGTACACGCGCACGCGCAGCTAGCTGTATACATGGCTGCACTGACACAGGGCTTACGGAGAACAGGCGGTATCAGACCTGACGCCGCGGTTTAGCGCGCGGTTCCGCAGTTCTCCGGGACTGTGTCAGCACTACAGAACAGCAGCGGCAACACATCGGCGAAGCTTTGGGACTGTAGTCCGCTTCTTTGTATAAACCCATCGGCCCGGTGACCCTTCCCTGGCTCCCCGCTTGTGCGCCATTATCAAATTCACTGCGTGCATTGTCTCTCACCACCACCCCCCCCCCCCCCCCCCGAGCTCTTGCCTCTTTTCTTCCAGAATCACAAAAGCAAATCTGGAAAGGCCACCTCTTCAGCAGCCGGCAGAATGAACCCCGCTTTCCCCCGGCGGAGAGATAGCTTTCTAAACTTAAGCTCCCGGCAAATTCTCTCCGTGCTGCGGGCGCGAGATACGGAGCGCGGGACCGGGGACCGGGGCGGGGGGCATCGGCAGGCTGCTCCGGGCTCCCCGCCTCTCCTCTCCTCTCCTCTCCTCTCCTCTCCTCTCGCATTACGCCGTGAAGACTGAGCCGCCGCGTTTAAGATGGCGAGCGGGGGAATTAAGGGCGGATTCTGCGGAAGAGAGGAGTAAAAATAGAAAGAAGAAAAGAAAAAAAAAAACGCTGTAATCCTGAAGTGAAGTGAAGGAAAAAAAAGGGCAGAAAGAGTGACAGATGGGTGGCCGCTGTGGTTTTCGGTAACACCGCGACTGGCACCCTCACCTCCTAAACGTGCCACTTATCCTCCGGAGGGAGGGATGGGGGTGGGGGTGGTACAATCTGCTACAGTTTGGCCTCCCCCCCCTCCCTGCACGGGTCACTGGGTGATCCACGGAGCCAGAACGGCCCAGCGTGTGGGCGGCCGGGCCGGGAGGAAGGATGCGCCCGCCTTTCTTTACGGCTCCTAATTTACTGTCCGAGAGAAAACGAGACCGGAAAGTTATAGGGGACCAGCGAGAGGGAGAGAGAGATGGATGGAGAGAGAGAGAGAGAGAGAGAGAGAGAGGGCCAAGAGCGGAGGATCCATCATGCATCAGTTCTGTGGGCCCTCTCAGCTATCGATGCCCCCCCCCCGCCCCACACCGCCCTGCAGAAGAAGCAGGTTGTTCCTTATTGATGCAACACAAAAGATAAGAAGAGGGATAGGTGCGCTCGCTGATAGAAAAACAAAAACTCTTCTGAGATTTGTGGCCGCTCGGCTACGAGCTCGAAGGAAACAAAAAAAAAACAGTGTTTCACCATTAGGAAGGGAGAGTGACTTTCCACTAAAAACAGACTCAGACAGACTCACTAATTACAATTACAATGACTAATTACTCATTACAATACAATTACAAAAACTTCCATTAAGTTATAAGCCCACACGGGGCATCAGGGGCAGCCTGTAGCCTAGCGGCCAAGGTACATGACCGCAAAGGACCCGGAAGGTCGGTGGTTCAAGCCCCGGTGTAGCCACGATAAGATCCACACAGCTGTCGGGCCCTTGGGTAAGACCCTTAACCCTGCAATGCTTCAGGGGTGATTGGCCCCTGTTTAGT
Source organism: Conger conger (assembly GCF_963514075.1). Classification (NCBI taxonomy): domain Eukaryota; kingdom Metazoa; phylum Chordata; class Actinopteri; order Anguilliformes; family Congridae; genus Conger; species Conger conger. The sequence continues at coordinate 48,133,854 of NC_083769.1, read as the reverse complement.
ATAATCAGCTGTAAGTCATTTTAGATAAGCAGTTCTGGTAAATGACGAATTAAATAATTTATTACAAGCCTCCATTTTGGGTGCCCCCACCATGGCATCGTCTGAGCGGTGAACCCTTCTCTTCCTCAGCTTACTCCCGGTCTGAATACAGCAGACAATTTCAAGGCAGGGCAGACCATTTCGAAAAAAAAAAAAAAAAAACACAAATCAAATATATTCTTTGTCCACCCAAGGGGCAGGAGCATGCCCTGGTTTACCAAGTTTATGAGCGAGAATGGTAGAAGCCATTCCATAGGGTGGTCCTTAAAAAAAGCATGCAAGCTCCTCAGTCTAATTGCTTACATTTACGTGATGTGTAGGATGTGAAAAAGTTTTGACTGCATATGGTGTGTTAAAGTACAGAAAGTTCCCTCGCATGGAATGTAATAACCTCTGCTACTGGAGCCAGCCATCTTGGGACTCCTTTTACCTCACTGCACATCTAGAACAGGCTAATTTCATATTACAGGAAACAGATATTCACCAGCTATCAATTTGGCTTCTCCCAGCACACCTTTCCCGCTAGAGAAAGCCTGATGATTTGCCATTTTGAAATGACACGGTCTAGGGCCCAGTAACATTTCAAAATGGTTTCAGGCAAACTACTGCAATTTTGAAGCCAATGCAAATTTCACAACTTGAAATGCTTGACATCCATTTCGGAAAAGTGATTTTAAATGGGAAGACTGCTTTGACGGGACTGGAGAACCTTTTTGGTAAAGCAGTAATCTTGGAGACGGTGAGGTAAGATGGCTTCTCTCTCTTGTGAGATGCACCAATGCACCAGTCCAATCTGAAGCACAAATCAGGACCGGTTTGCCAAACGGAAACAGTCCACACCACACAAGGCAAGATTATTGACTGCTGAGCTCTGCATCGTCACAACCAGCTAGCTGTTGGCAGTCACTCTGAATGACGGCACAGCATTGTGAAGATCCTCTAGACAACATCATAACAATGAAAACAGCCTGGCCATCTCTGGCCACTTCACAGCGTTACAATCCTACACAGTTTGGTCTTAAAGGCCCACAAACATCAGCGTTCTCTTTCTGCTTTTAGAGTCTAAAACGCTCACAAAACGTTCACAAAGAGCCCTGGGAGTTCAACTCCGCAAAACGATAACATTTGTATTTCATATCCCATTTACACTTATCTCCATGTTTAATTTAATACAAACTATAATATTTAAAAATAACTACTTATTTACTTTATCACAAACTAACGTGCAATGATGAGGAGTGAGGTGAACCTGATCAGGAAAAGATGTTATTTGTTTCTTAAACTTATGTATATATAAAAAAAAAACAAAAAAAAACAGTTCTTTAACCTAATGACTTGCAGGCATCTGAAATTATTTTTACACAATAACTTCCGGCGCTTTCTCACACCTCTGGAGCGTACAGAGGCTGCAGCGGAAGTCAGCAGGCAGGCGTACGCCGGTGATTACATGAGGTACGTACAATGCCTCCTCTCTGTTCCCCCGGAAACTGGCTCACCAAATTTGCCAAGTACTCTTTGCCCTTGGATCTGTAACTGTTCCTCGTGTTGTTGTCAAGTGACCTCGGCACCTCTTGTAAAAGCAGTCTGGAATTCATATAAAAATGTCAGGTAGCCTTCTAAAGCTGGCTTAAGACAACCGAGCTCTCTGAAATCCGGCCAAGGTCACACACAAAAACAGCGCGCCGATAAATCCCGATCTCTCAAATTCCTTACGGCAGCACTTCTCGGCGTCTCTTTTTCAGCCGATTTATAGCTCAGCAAAGTCCTTTAAATTAAATTCAGATTCTATACCCTGACACCTACTTCAATTCAAGTTCAAATTCACCAAACTGAATTGGAATTTATTAGCTATTTTGGATTCACTTCAGAATTGATTTCCGGGCCCAACTGTGCAATGATTCATTGGCAGACGCCGCGCCAAATGACAAACGGTTCACCGAAGAAAACCGGAATGTGTGTGTGAGGTTCTGCTTGTGTAGAACTATATTATTTATGACGTATGATTGCATAAGGCATGGCTGAGTACCTTACAGGAAGCATGACCCTGCCTGCTGTATGGGGCATAAGGAGAGTTTACTGCAGACCGGGGAGAGACTTCACACTCTCACACACTATAGGGCTGGGAAGCAGATGCTTAGGGATTTAACTGCATGATTCAATAGTGCAGGGATTTTGAATCACTCAAAATTAAAATAAATCAGACACCTGGATTGTTTAAACAGAACGGCTGCTGCTACTACCACAATTCCTACTACTAAATGGTACGCAAACGGTTGGCATTTATATAGCGCCTTTATCCAAAGCGCTGTACAATTGATGCTTCTCATTCACCCGTTCATACACACACTCACACCCCGACGGCGATTGGCTGCCATGCAAGGCACCAACCAGCTCGTCAGGAGCATTTGGGGGTTAGGTGTCTTGCTCAGGGACAGAACCGGCAACCCTCCGACTGCCAGACGACTGCTCTTACCGCCTGAGATAATGTCACCCCAATGCACTACTACTACTACTACTACTACTACTACTACTACTACTACTACTACTACTACTACTACTACTACTACTACTACTACTACTACTACTACTACTACTACTACTACTACTACTACTACTACTACTACTACTACTACTACTACTACTACTACAGCGAGGTCATTTGGATATTGTAGGTTTAAATTGCACAGATATGCCCAATAGCAGATCCATTACGAGCTCTGGCAGACACGAACTGACCCTCGGCCTGCTCCAGTGTCCGCCCAGCCGTGTGTGACGTGCTGTAAAACACCCAGCGCACGATCTCCCCCTCCTGCAGAACAGGATTTTAATAATCTGGAGACTGCAGCTTAACTGCCCTCCGCTCCCTACGGAGGGAGAACTAATATAAACATCAGTTTCATAATTATTCATATGCTTTTATGAAGCTGAAAGTGGGTCCATTTCCTCATTTTAAAATTAGATACAGTTAAAAAAAGAAAAAAAAAGAAAAGCCCATGCACTAATATGAAGCTTAAAGAGTAAAGGCGATGTTTCAAGTGAAGTGGAGAATCACAGCAATGTGAGCTGTAACAGCCATTAATAATAATTATGTCAGAACGGTACAAGGTTATGCATGGATGCCGACACAAACTGTTCACTATATAAAGATGATTAAACAAAGGATCAGAGAGGATTTTAATGTATTTATGCAAATAGTCTTTTCCTTTATTTAAAACCAATGTTGACTTTCATTGTAATAATTTTGCATTTTGCGTCTCTGATGAAAATGAATTATTATTCATCAAGTGAAATCATTACTTAACCGAGATTTTTAATATAAAAGTTATGTGTGACTTCAAACAGTTTTAATGCAATAAAATCGGGCGAAAGTTTCTCCACTTTCAAGTTAGGCAACGTTACATAATGAGCAATACAATGTTTAGTTTCTAAGCAGATGTAATTATTCAGGGGAACTTCTATCGCTTTATACTGTATCTGTTTTTATGTCTGTGTAGTGTATTTATAGCGGTGGTGCAGGCTTAGTGAATTGCAAGGGTAACCGGTAAGTAAAGGGGTGTTGCCATAGGCAACGTTTGGCTTGGGAATTTGGTGTATGTGACTTCCCTAGAGTTCTCTGCTTTGCCGTTTTATCCTCAAGGCAAAAACAATTGTATTGTATATAGACAGTGAGGGGACTGATCCACACTTCTTATATCTCTTGTTATGATTGGGGGAATGTATACGGGGGGAATTTGAAGGGGGCTGCGATCGGTTATGAGTTCAGGTAGGAGGGAGTGGAACTAGTTTTCTGTAAGTCTGCTTATATGAAGGGAATTTGAAACTTTTAAAAGAGATATGTACACGGGAGTGGTTATGAACCCCCTCTCTCAAGTCAACTGCTTCATCATTCGGCCCTTATCTTTCCCTTAGCTCGACAAGATTTAGGACCACTTCCCTGCCATACGGCGAGCTTACCTTAGCTCACTGTAGCTAGCTCACCATGATCCATCTCAAAGCACCATTTGTGTACCAAGCAACTACAATAACTACGACACAGCAAGTAAAGTGAGTGTTGACTTACGAATACAAAAAAATGTGTCCCACTAACAGGATCATCAGGGCTACCTGCCCTTCACAGACGCAGAACGTGATTCAATTTGTTATCCAGTTGACACTTTCAGCCAAAGAGACTTACAGTTGATTAGACTAAGCAGGGGACAATCCCCCCCTGGATCAATGTGGAGTTAAGGGCCTTGCTCAAGGGCCCAATAGCTGTGCAGATCTTATCATGGCTACATCAGAGATTGAACCACCAACCTTCTGGGTCCCAGTCAGGTACCTTAGCCACTAGTCTACAGGCCGAACAGAACTCTGACAGATAGTATCAAAGCTATAAAAACAGCATCTCATCACACACCAGGGATCCCCACGGGTGGATCAATACCCGCTAGTCCACTGTTTTAAGCTGTGTATGTGTTTGCGTGTGTGTGTATGCGTGTGTGTGTGTGTTTGTATGTGTGTTTGTGTGCATGCGTGTGCATTGCCGTGTATGGCACATGGTGTTCTCACTGGGGTGATAATGGTATAAATGTTGTTCATTTCTCTGGTTTGGGTTGTTTGCTTTAACTCTGAGATGCCTGTACACTCCACATTCCCTGTCTCTGAGAGAGAGGGAGTGAGAGGGAGGGAGAGAGGGAGATAGAGAGAGAAGGAAAGAAACAGACAGAGAGAGAGGGAGAGAGAGAGAGCGAGAGGGAGAGAGAAACAGGCAGAGAGAGGGAGAGAGAGAGACACAGAGACAGAGAGAAACACACTCAGAGACACACAGAGAGAGAGACACACACAGAGACAGACAGAGAGAGAGATAGAGAGAGAAACAGAGAGAGAGGGAGAGAGAAAGAGAGACTATCAGAAAGAGAGATAGAATCTGAAAGAGAGAGAGATAGTGAGAGAGGGAGAATCAGAGAGAGAGTGGACTGGAAATGGGGGATGAGACTGGAAACGACAACGCACCCTTAAACCACGCCAGCAGAGGGCGCCACACCTGGCTCTCTCTGAGCTGCTCGATTTATTTCCATTCCCAGATTTGTACACAGACGTGTGACGACTCTTTCCCTCTCACTCTTTAATCGGAGGGAGAGTGACAGACTTCGCTGTATGTATCCGTCTCCGAGGCGACGGTGACGTGGGCCTAATTCTCTCCATTAACAGTCTGCCGTGGATCCGCTGCACGCAGACTGAGCCCAAATCCGCCACGTCCCACAGACTTCCCTCCGCATTATCATGCCGTGAGCGGCGCATCTATTCAGACGGAGACAACGTTTCACGCGTGACGATAACGCCGACACGCTTTACCTGAGAAACACTGATGTGAAGTCCGACGCGGGGAGATGGAGACGTTATGCGCCAGAACACTCAACACACGCACTCGCTGAGGTGGAGAGGGAGAGGCAGAGGGAGAGAAGAATGCCCAACAACACCTCTTCCAGCAGCATCTTAGTGCTGCCAGCAGGTCTACCATCCAAGCACTAACCAAGCCCACGCCTGCTTAGCTTCAGCCATTTGGCAGCGACAGGGCAGGATGGGGAAACTGGGCTTGCAGCTCAATGGCTGTGGGCTGTGGGCACTGCTGTTTTAACCTCAAACATGGTACTGAACCCGAACTGCCGCAGATAAATAAATCGATTTTAAATAAATAAATAAAGGTAAACGCTCTAAAATGTGAAACCAGAGAACAGCTCCTGCCGAATACACTTTTACGTTCTGAACTCCGGCTGTCCGTCCGGATCGATACGGACTCATTCCACAGACCGTTAGGAGCTGAGGAGCGACTAAGCAAGACACTCCGGGCGGCCCAGGCACGCAAGATGACAGTGACAAACGTCCAGGGAACAGCGGAAGGGCTCCAGGACGGTGTGTGCGCGCGGGCACAATGAAACCGCGTCGCTCGCCTGACCCCGAAAGGGACGCCTTTTGTCCGCTCTGAAAAGCAGGGGGGGTGTGAGTTCACCTCACCGTTCCTCGGGTGGTTCCAGACGTCACAAGACTGATGCACCTCTCAGCTCTTCTCCAGAGAGCTCTCATGAGAACGAAGGCTGAGGCAAATGGTAAATTGTAGGCATTTATATAGCGCCTTTATCCATTCACACACACACACACACTCACATACCAATGGCGATTGGCTGCCATGCAAGGCACCAACCAGGCTGTCAGGAGCATTTGGGGGTTAGGTGTCTTGCTCGACACAGCCCGGGCGGGGGATCAAACCGGCAACCCTCCGATTGCCAGACAACTGCTCTTACCGCCTGAGCCAATGTCGGCCCAAACACAATCTGAATCCCACGAATGATGGCAAGAGCTTGCGAAACATTAGATAATGTATTTACCGCATAATGATTTGGACCTGCACTGCAAGTGGGTGCATATTGGACAACAATGTACAGGAAGTCCACCAGACCACACGTTACATTACATTATTGGCATTTGGCAGATGCTCTTATCCAGAGCGATGTAAAATAAAGTGCAAATCATAACCAGGGACAAGTGCGCTGACAACCCTCGAGGGAAGTACGGTTCTGAGTGCTCGAGCGATCGCACAGATATAAAATGTAACCCTTGTCGACGAGATAAACTGACCAAGTAGCAACACCACAGTTTTGGCAACTAGAACATCAAGAATAGTAAAAAATAATTCTACATCAGAAAGGTCAGACGTGTCAGTCTCCCTCTTGCACGAGGGTCAAACGTACACTCTGAATTTATGAATGGCAATTCCGCACAGTTCTGCTTTAAGCCTCGCCAAAAAGCAGAGGGTACACAGAGTGTACTGTGAGTGCCCCAGTCAGCCGTCTGCAAACCGGGCTTCAGCAAGGCTGCAGAGTCTGCCGGGTCTTTCTGCGGCCAGCACCCCCAACATCTGGCCCAGGCGGAAACCCAGCACTCGGGGCCAACGTCCATTTTACATTTTGTCGGCGTAAATATTCAATTTGGCAGGCGAGTCGTTCACGCAGTCTGCCCAGACCGTCGGATACTTAAACGGGGAAAAAAAACCCTGATGGCAAACAGGTGGAAGGCAGGAGGAGAGAGGAGAACAGGACCCGATAAAGGAAGGGTTATTACTCCGTTCAGTACCACTGACTTCCCCACAATTTCTACTGCATGATTTTATTACGAGTGTACAGAGCTGGCTTATGAAGGCTCCTTTAAACCTTTCTGTCTGCCAAATGAAGCGGCCTCATTGTAAGATTCAATTTAATGCGACACCCCTACATTCCTTTGCTGTTAAGAGTGTAAATATTCTGACTCTGTACGAGATCTTTGGTACGCAGGGCGACTATTTGAACAGGAGGTCTTCAATTACAATTTATAATTTGGGGGCACACAGACAGGATGTGATCACAATATTCACCCGAAATGTGCCCTTTTCCACTTTGACGTGGCTTCGGGGGGCAGGGGTGGCTAACCTTGCCCCCGGAGAGCCATGGGATACACTGGCTTCACATGATAATTAGGAACGTTCAACTTGGCCTCATCTGACCACAGCTTCATTCAATCACGATTTAAATGATCAAATGAGACCAAAATTGAAAGTGTTTGGCATCGAAACAGATGGGAGAGGAGAGGCACCTCATACCCACGGTGAAATTTGATGGTGGGTCAGTGATGTTTTGGGGCTGCACTGGGTAAGATCAATGGTATAATGGATATCACCAAGTGTCAGGCAAGTTTCAAACTGGTTGCCTCAACCCCAAGGCTGAGACTAGACTGTAGGTGGACTGTCCACACAGAAATGGTTCTGTGACAACAACATCTATGTTCTGCAATGGCCATGTCAGGCACCGAACCTCAAACCAATGGAAAACCTGCGGGCTGAACTGAAAACCTGCAGGCTGAACTGAAAACCTGCGGGCTGAACTGAAAACCTGCGGGCTGAACTGAAAACCTGCAGGCTGAACTGAAAACCTGCGGGCTGAACTGAAAACCTGCGGGCTGAACTGAAAACCTGCGGGCTGAACTGAAGAGGGCAGTTGATAAGCACAAACAGGAGAATGTGAAGGATCCTGGGCAGAGGATTTGTTCCAAAATCCCTCCAAATGTGTTCCTTAACCTTGCCAAGCATGACAGGAAAACATTGTGATTGACAGTAAATACGAAAACCTCGATTTTTGGTGAGTGAAATCAATTTTAATTAAATGAATGGTTCCATTGGTGGAGGCGACATGGCTCAGGCAGCAAGAGCAGTCATCTGGCAGTCAGAGGGTTGCTGGTTCGATCCCCCGCCCGGGCTGTGTCGAAGTGTCCCTGAGCAAGACACCTAACCCCCAAATGCTCCTGACGAGCTGGTTGGCGCCTTGCATGGCAGCCAATCGCCGTCGGTGTGTGAGTGTGTGTATGAATGGGTGAATGGAGAAGCATCAATTGTACAGCGCTTTGGATAAAGGTGCTATATAAATGCCAACCACTTACCAACCACTTACCGTCGAAACATGAATAAAGTACAGCGTCTTTAGCATGAAGCCATTTTGAGTTCATCTCAAAATGGTTTATTTCAAAGTATTTCTTGTGCATTGCCAGTCAGGGGTGCCAATAATTCCGGAGCCCGCGGTAAATGGGGGGGAAATAACAGTGCTCGGCTCGTATTAAAACCAGACCCTCTGTTTTCAAAACGACACGAGTCTTCTTACTGCCAACCCGCATTTTCACTACGGCTACTTGGGAAAGTATGAGAGCAATCACGGAAAAACCACACGGAGGTATTTGAGCTGGCAGTTAGATTTTTGTTGTTGCTGCATGTGGCAAATAGAGGCAGGTGATATCGACAGTGCGGAACACAAAGGAAGGGGCCGCAGTTTGTATCGTTCACAGACGAGCCGTGAGTAATGAAAGCTTCGGAGAAGAGGGGGAACAGCTCCAGTGTTGATAAAAAATCTTTGTGTGAATTCCCGATCTGACGCCGAGAGATTTAAGTGGACTCCAATCTTTGTCCTTTTTTTATTTTTATTTTTATTTTTTATTATTTTTAGACAATTCAGCACCACAGTTTAGCAAGTGTTTGGACATCAACAACAACAAAAACATTTTATAATAATAACAATAATAAAAAACTTTAAAAACAAGTCATGATTAAAAGGGTGCCAATAATTCCAGAGCCCATGGTAAACGGGGGAAATAACAGTGTTCAGCTTGTATTAAAACCATTACATTACGTTACGTTACATTACATTACATTACATTATGTTACATTACGTTACATTACATTACGTTACATTACATTACGTTCATGACATTTGGCAGACGCTCCTATCCAGAGTGACGTACAGTCGATTAGACTAAGCAGGAGACAATCCTCCCCTGGAGCAATGCAGGGTTAAGGGGTCCCAGTCATTTACCTTAACCACTACGCTACAGGCCGCCCCTGACTCTCTGTCTGCATTAAAACCAGACCCACTTGTCTTGTATAAAAACCAGGCCATGATGAAAAGCACGGCAGCGTCACGGCGGTGAATTAGCGCCGCGCGTTTGTTTGTTGTGTTTGTTGTGTTTGTGATGAAACGCAGCGGGCTGACGACAAGGCCCCGGGAGCCTCCCTCCCTGGCGTGGGGTCACGGGCCGGAGACGAGGCTGGAGACGAGGCCGGAGACGAGGCCTACGCACAGCGGAGCGTGTGATGACACCGCAGCGGCGGGGGCGGCACATCGAGAGCGCTGTCATTTCAGCGCGTGACCCAGCGACACGCTCCCGCCCCGACGCACCAGCCGCCAGGGACACTGCCAGCGTGCTGAGGCTTTTTAAAGCGCCGTACCCCCGAATTAAACACATCCTACTCTCCGCACCCCATTTATACCCGCCAATTTGGTTTCCGGCTATGAGGGTTAGTCACCGCTGTCTCTGAAGCCAGTGCTGCGCGGTTGTAAACCTAATGCCTGTATTTATTGTTCAGTGTGGTTTATTCCGGACAATACCATGTGCAAGAGAAATGCAGTGCAGTGCGATGCAATGTAATTTAGCACAGACTCAATTCCCCGGTGTTAAACAAGTGAGAAAGAAACACATGAGGTTCAATTTTGTTATTCAAAAACAATCTTTTCTTACCAATGAGCACTGAGTGGGAAGGTTCATCGGGAGTACCAATCTTTTCTCAGCCCTACTGCCATACTACTCTACTATAATCCATACTCTATAGTCAGCTGACAGAATGTTCTGTAGTCAAGTAGAGATGAGTAGGAACATACTTTTTTGAGAAGGGCATTCAATGGCTTTGCCACTCAAAAAGTGTGTTGAGTGTGTATGTGTCTGTGTGTGTGTTTGTGATGTCTGTGTGTGCCTTTATGTCAGTGTGCGCAGTAAATGACAGGTATGTGTAGTGTGAGTGCTTCTGTAAGAGAGTGTGTGTGTGTGTGTGTGTGCGTGTGTGTGTGTGTGTGCATGCTTATTTCTGTGTGTGCAGTAAATTACAGGTACGCGTAGTGTGAGTGCTTCTGTAAGTGTTTGTGTGTGTGTGTGCATGCGTGTGTCTGTGTGTGCAGTAAATTACAGGTATGTGGAGTGTGTGTGCTTGAGTTGGTCGGGGATCAGGGTAAAAGATTGATTCTCCCCACTCCACTATACCATTCTTCTCTAGTAGGAAGCAGCTTTTGCTGCAGGGTTATAATTTTAGTGAACACAGAAATTCTTAATGACCTGTACTGGAGCTTTTGAGAGGAAGACATAAACTACCATGCATTTCTATTCCTCAGCTACTTCAGCTGTAAAACCTCTCTCTCTCTCTCTCTCTCTCTCTCTCTCTCTCACACACACACACTCACTCACTCACTTGCTCTCTCGCTCTCCTGTTGAAGTTTGTGTTTCTTGTTTTATACTGGGTGTACTAAAATACTTTACTACTTACTAGTATGTTATTTCTTTAATTTGTATTTTTAATTAGTATTCAAGCAATGGAATGACAATGATTCAATAAAGGGGCTTCAAAGTCTCTCTCTCTCTCTCTCTCTCTCTCTCTCTCTCTCTCTCTCTCTCTCTCTCTCTCTCTCTTTCTCTCTAACAAGAACACACCTGTGAGAAAAGGCTAACGGTAACTCTGGGTTATTTTCGTTTATCTTCTGTTAAAATGCGTGTTGAAGGTGCGTGACGGCAGAAGTCAGAAGAGTTGAACATGTTATTAATCTGACAGGAAGCGCTCGTCTTCTGGGACGCGAGGAGACAGGAAATGAGGGAAGGCTCCGCACGGTGATGTCTCCACGCCTCACCTTGACAAAATCACTATGACAACGCTGTCACGTGGAGGGTCACGGCCTTCTCGAGTTCGTTACGGCAAATCGCTAACGACCGCATTTCATTCTTTATTTAACGATAACGCCCCCCCCGAACACATGGTCCACGGTGGCCTCTCCCCGCCTCGCAGCAGCCGGCGATATTAGTCACCTTTTCTTAATCATACGTTTATATCACATTGTAATCATCTGGCAGATGCTTTTATCCACTTTTCTTTTCATATTAACGTGGTTATAGTCATATCGTACTGTCACCCCAGCCCAATGTCATGTTTTGATACTGTGAATCAGCACAGCGCTATGCAGTGTAGAGGTGTCTGTGTGTGTGTGTGTGTGTGTGTGTGTGTGTGTGTGAGAGTGACAATTTGACATTTATACTCTATTTTATCGAGCCATTATCCTCCGTAGGGAGTGTGTACTTTAAAAAGATTAATTTCGGCGAGGTCACAAAAATGAATGAGAGCTGGAGAAACACGGCAATGTGGTTTAGCGGTCGGCAAGGACAGCTGATCCATCCATCCATCCATCCATCCATCCATCCATTATCTTAACCCACTTATCCCGAACAGGGTCGCAGGGGGGCTGGAGCCTATCCCAGCATACATTGGGCGAAAGGCAGGAATACACCCTGGACGGGTCGTCAGTCCATCACAGGGCACACACACCATTCACTCACACACTCATACACTCATACACTCATACACTCATACACTCATACACTCATACCTACAGGCAATTTAGACTCTCGACTCTCCTAACCTGCATGTCTTTGGACTGTGGGGGGAAACCAGAGTACCCGGAGGAAACCCACGCAGACACGGGGAGAACATGCAAACTCCACACAGAGAGGCCCTGTCCGACGGGGATTTGAACCCAGGACCTCCTTGCTGCGAGGCGGCAGTGCTACCCACTGCACCATCCGTGCCGCCATAGAACAGCTGACTACACAAATAAAATGGGGGTAAGCTCCACATATTTACTAGTTACATGCCTTTGACTAAAAGGACTGACTAGCTCTCTGTGCTCAGTATAAGGAGTGAGGCAGGATTATGCATGCATGTGGTGTGGTGTTCCATTTTAACAAGGGTGGAAAAAAATAAAATTGTAGTGTTCTCACGCAGTGTTGTGCTTTCCAAAACGACGACTCAAAGCTTTTCTTCGTCATCATGTTGATTACACAAACCTGGCCCAACTACCAAGAGCTTTTCATTTCATTTTAGAGAGATTGAGATCCTGTTGAGAAATGGACAACACTCGTGCTGAGACGATCCGGCACTATTGAAGGGAGTCCGGCTGGGTTTCATTTCTGACCGGTGAATATTCTCAAAAGTGTAATGCACAAAAGGTAGACCTCAAAAGGGAAGATTATGGGTAACGCGCTTTGGATCCCATGAATTTCTACTTCCAACCGACACTCAGGAATGCCACTGCAATTCTGTGTGACAATGCCTGTATCCCTCTACCCTGGATTTGTCCATCAGGGAGACGCTTCCTGGTACCGCCGCACTGCAGAAAAAAAAAACCCAGAGGAGAAACAGCATTCGTTCCAGAAGCAATCAGACTTTTAAATGAACACCGCCCCAGGTCCCTTTAAAACACCACAGCAGACTGAAGGCCCACCGCATATTGCAGTTTAAATCTGTATCCTGCTCTATTGTTCTATTGAATAGAACTGAACTGAATCGAACTGAATGGAACATACAGCAATCCAGTATTTCTCTCAATGGGAAGAACAAGGTTGTGCCCTCCACTGCAGCAGACGGTGTCAGTCACTGAAGTTTGCACGACACGGGTCTCAAGAGGCGGAGTTTCAGCCACCCGACCAATCGGAGAAGGGTTTGCTGGCGGGCGATGAGCCGCTGTCATCGGTGCTGGCTGAAATACGGTCATCGCTGGGAGACTCTGGGAGCCAATCGTGTGTCTCCCTGCTGGGCCGCCGACCAGTCAGCCCTGGCACCGTCCAGATTCAATACCAGACTGTCGTCTGGTCCATGCAAAACAACAGTATCTTAACAGATATCAGACTGTGGGTCCTATCCAAGCAAAACAACAATATCTTAACAGATACCAGACCACGGGGCCCATCCACACACTGGAACAGCCTGAACAGATACCAGACCATGGGGCCCATCCACACACTGGAATAGAGCCTTAACAGATGCCAGACCATAGGGCCCATCCCTGCACTAGAACAGAGCCTAACAGATACCAGACCATGGGGTCCATCCACACACTGGAACAGAGCCTTAACAGATATCAGACCATGGAGTCCATCCACACACTGGAACAGAGCCTTAACAGACACCAGACCATGGGGCCCATCCACACACTGGAACAGAGCCTTAACAGATACCAGGCCATGGGGCCCATCCACACACTGGAACAGAGCCTTAACAGATACCAGACCATGGGGCCCATCCACACACTGGAACAGAGCCTTAACAGATACCAGACCATGGGGCCCATCCACACACTAGAACAGAGCCTTAACAGATACCAGACCATTGGGCCCATCCACACACTGGAACAGAGCCTTAACAGATACCAGACCATGGGGCCCATCCACACACTAGAACAGAGCCTTAACAGGTACCAGACCATGGGGCCCATCCATGCACTAGAACAGAGCCTTAACAGGTACCAGACTGTGGGGCCCACCCGTGCACACAGGAACAGAGCCTGAACAGGATAACACACACAAGATTCCTCCCCTTCACTGCTGTTCAGAGGGGAACCATCTGCTGGCTGATGCATGACTGTGCACCAGATAGACGGTTCACAGAAACAAATACTCCTGTCACCCGAGTCTCTTAAGAACATCATTGACACAGCCCGACACAGGTCCTGCATCAAATCTGCCGCTGAAAAGCCTTATTTTTTTTTACCCCAGGAGTTCACAATTTCATCCTTTGAGGACCCTCATCTGCGCCGGGCAGGGCTCCACACGCCACTTTCTGCTCACAATGACGACAAATCACACTCGTGGGGTGTTTGAGTACATCTCTAACAACGCCGTTTCCCGAATCAATAAAGAGTACCCGACCTCTCGAAGGAAGCAAGCCAGCCGTCGCCTCTATCATGAGGGCAGACTCTCACTATTACAGTAGTACAAGCGCTCACAATTACGGTACTATCACGGTAATATTACACATTATTAATAACGTTCATTCCAATAATCTGGCCTGGGGTAATGGCGATAATTGGGCGGAGAAGATAAGTGGCGAAAAAAAAAAAGGCAATATTTCCACATCAAAAACGAATATTTGATTTCCCTTCGCTGTTGTATTAAATTACAGTAGGAGTGTATTGTGCTGGAAGATTCTCAGAGCAGATGGTCCAGCATATGCCGTGAAACTTCGGTCCAGACTGCGTGTGAATTCCTCACCGTGCCTGCTGTGAACTCGGGAAAAAAAGGTTTTCTTCTGCGGGGGACAAATAACACGAACGCGTCTTCAACGCGAGGCGGGGAGAGGAGAGGAAACGGGAAAAGACCGGCGCGGGCCGAGGCGGGCGCCGAACTGCGTGCTAAATCGGGCGTGGGCGACGAAAGGCAGAGGTGAGAGCGCGGTAATGTTACGCCTCTGTCACACTCCCGATTCTGATTCATCAGACCGCCGGGGCGGGGAATCGGGAAAGATTCTTCACGCCGTGTTCGTTTCATCCGCCCGCCGTTCAGAAGTTTCCGCGGGCCCTGCCGAGACGGCGGCACGGACGCGCAGAGACTACCTGTCGCATTTCTGTTTCCTGCGGAGTGACGGACGGACAGAAGGCGGATCGGAACACATCGCGGCTCACGCTGACATTCAAACGCCGGGCCGCCAGGTCATCGCTGCGGAGGCCTTTGCTAATTAACATGCTTTTTTTTTCTGCTGTTGTTGTACAGAGTCAGCTCTGGGGGAATAATATTCCTCTGTCGATACTGCCCTGATGGCAGTGTTCCTGCTCCTCTCTCTACAGAGACATTGCCTTTTTTTTTTTTGTTGAGAAGAACAAACACCCCAGAAGGACAAAAACATAAAGGGAGGGAGAGCACAGGAGTGAGGGATGTCGAGAGACAGAAATGGGAAAAAAAGAGGGTGATGGGGAAAGAGAGGAAGAGTTGAAGAGAAAAAAAGACAGGGAGCTAGAGAGGGGGGGCATAGAGTAAAAGGGGGAGTGAGAGAGAGAGAGAGAGAGAGAACAAAGGCCTCCATGCAGAGAACAGCTTTTTGTACAGTAAGATTCAGATCAGAAGAGGCATAAAATGGATGTTCAGTTTGGGTCGGCTACATTAACCCTGCCAGGCAACAACTTCAAAATAAAACAAACTGAAAATGTATAATGGAGTGGATGCGCAGGGAGACTAAAGGAACCAGTCTGTTACAGTTATTCTTTCATGAAAAAATACTTATAGTGAGTCAAATCCATGTATTCAGACTATACTGAACGGGGTGATTATGGTATCCATTAATCATCAACAAAATTAATCAAATGCGTTGCCATATCGACTTATACCAGTCTACACAATCCATCTATTCCTACGTGAGCATTGAATGGGTGGAGTTCAATTTATCACAGGGACTCTATTGGGTGAGAGTCTTTCATGACATCAAGAATGCCTTGACCTACTGGCCAATAAATGTTTTTGTCTCATTGCATATCTCCTCCCATAGTTTCATGAGATTTGTACATAGAGATTTGTAGCTTTGGAGCTATTTGTAGCTTTGGTGCCGTGGATCACCGTTGCCTCAAAATAACAACATCCTGGGTTTGAATCCTGACCAGGGCCTTTATATGTGGAGTTTAGATTTTGCTATTTTTCCGCCATTAATCCCTCTACCCACCGTATCCCTCTCCCAGTCTCCCTCCTTCTCCAATACAATTTACTTGCAGGTGGTACATTTTGGGAGACGTTCAGAAGGTGGGGGGTGGGGAGGTGGTCTTTGAAAAGATATTTGCCGGATGTGTAGTGGATACGTCCCACTGTGATAATTTATGGTTATTTAAAAAATAAAGTGAAATCGAGCCACTTTACAGTCACTTAAAAAATGAAATATCATTTCTAATAAAAGATGGGAAAATTGCATGTAGCTTTGGCTTTGATAAAAAAAAGATTTACTTGAGAAAAGTGATGTTTCCACCTCACGAATTGCAGCATTGGTGGAGGGCAGGGAGGGTGTGGGTGGGCAGGGGACGGGGGGTTTGGGATTCTCACGGCGTGCTGGAGGCCATCTTACATCGCCAGTCCATCAGTGCTACATGGCAGAGCTGCTTGAAGATGAACAATGGCCTATAACTGGATGTGACTGTCATATTAAAAAAAAGCCTATCGCCTCCTGTGGAGAGAATACCATCCCATCTACAGACCGGAAATAACCAGTGGTATCTATTCTATCTTTTAACAACAGCTCAGCGTGACGGGGGGAATCAAATAAATATATAAACTAAGCCGGCATTTCACTTCGCTCTGTCGCTCAGCGTGTCACCCGCTCGCCATTTTCCAAATGTTAAAACAAAGTTTTCCGTAAATAATGAGTTTAACTCGGTCGCATGCAGCGCTTCCGCTAGCATAAGTGCTAGGAGGTTCTTCAGAGTTCTCAAATAGCTAAATTAAATCAGAGGACAGAAGCACCATTTTTTGCAGTGGCAGTCAACAGTAGGCCCCAGCTTGGAAGTGAACCAACAACCAAGTTCCAATCTGTAATTAAATTTGTGGGGAAATATATGCAAATTTGCCACTGCCTGGCAGATCTCCTGAGGGAGGAGACGCTCTGAGCCAGAGTGCATATCCATAACCAGGGAATACCATAGAGCAGTGGTAACCAACCCTGTTTCTGGAGATCTACCATCCTGTAGGTTTTCACTGCAAGCCTAACCAAGCACACCTCATTGAACAGCTAGAGCAGGGCTGCCCAACCATGTTCCTCGAGATCTAACATCCTGTGGGTTTTCATTGCAAGCCTAACCAAGCGCACCTCATTGAACAGCTAGAGCAGGGCTGCCCAACCATGTTCCTCGAGATCTAACATCCTGTGGGTTTTCACTGCAAGCCTAACCAAGCGCACCTCATTGAACAGCTAGAGCACGGCTGTCCAACCCTGTTGCTGGAGATCTACTGTCCTGTAGGTTTTCACTCCAACCCTAACAAAGCACACCCCATTTGACAGATAGAGCAGGGCTGCCCAACCCTGTTCCTGAAGATCTACCATCCTGTAGGTTTTTACTCCAACCCAAACAAAGCACACCTCATTCAACAGCTAGCTATCTGCATTGAGCTACTAATTAGTACAGTCAGGTGTGCCAAATTAGGGTTGAAATGAAAACCTTGGTGAGTTGGTGACGACTGTTCTAGAGGAAAGTAGTTCCAAGTGCTAGAGTGACCACAAATATAAACATGAACAAGTAAAAAGCTAAACAAGCCAAAAAAAGCAACTATAAAACAGTCTTAGCAAACACAACGCTAGTACTAATAAAACAAGCACAGTATACATTGTTGTGAGAACTAGTCACAGCTAACATAGCCAATTAGAAATGACAGGGAGGTAGGGAGGGGTGGGGAGAGGCGTAACCTGAAGAGGCATGATATACGTAGATAGAGAGATAGACAGACAGACAGACAGACAGACAGATAGATAGATAGATAGATAGATAGATAGATAGAGATCAAATGAGGCTAAGAATGGGAGAGGACAGAAACACATTTGTGACTGTTAGGATGCATATTGCGTTAGGCTTGAGGGGGCTTGGGGATCGGGGAATGGGGGTTCAGCCTTATTGAAAGGAGAGATAATGGAAAACTATAAACCGCTTAATTAAGTTTGCGGTAATTGAAAAGAATACCAATTTTTGTGGAACGAAGGGCGTAATTAATCCCCAAACAGTCCGAACTCATTAACTCCATTTTGTGTTCATAAATACGAGCCCAGCGGTCTTCAAAACGTTTCAACCGAAGACCCCCTCAGGCAAGGGAAAGGGCAGGAAGACACCCTGAGGCAACAGGAGGAGCTGGGTGCCGTCGCAAGTTCAGTCAAGACCTCCAGAAAAGGGCTTCTGATGCTGACCTTGGGTGGAAAGGGCATGAGAACACAAAGGACTCAGAATCTCACATTTCATTACATTACATTACATTAATGGCATTTGGCAGACGCTCTTATCCAGAGCAACGCACAGTTGATTAGACTGAGCAGGAGACAATCCTCCCCTGGAGCAATGCAGGGTTAAGGGCCTTGCTCAAGGGCCCAAAGGCTGTGCGGATCTTATAATGGCTACACCGGGATTAGAACCACCGACCTTGCGTGTCCCAGTCATTTACCTTAAGCACTACGCTACAGGCCACCACTACGCTACAGCAATTTCATTACTCATGCTGTACCTATGAGTATTCTGCTCATCTGTAATGCAAAATGCCCAATGTTATTGCACAAATAAAAAATCAAAAGTTATTTAAAAAAAGAAAAAAGAAAAAAGAAAAAAATATATTATTCCTTGTTTAACTTGCAGCACAGTGATTTACCAGTGATTAAGAGTGAACAAATCCCTTCATGTACTGTGATATGATTATGCCAAAGGCACCGCCACTATGGCCCACAAGGGCCAAAGGATTGCCTTGATTTTCATTACAAATGAGGCTCTCTGCGAAACATAATTGATCTAATCATCCGCTCAATTGAACTAATTTAGCATTGTTTCAAGGTCATTTGCCACGGACGGCTTTAAAAATGCCTTTGACTGACAGCACCAGGGCTGGCTGCATGCTAGGACCCTGGGGGGGGACTCCGCGAATTCATATAATTAATCAAGTGATTAGACCAACTGTGTAATTGAAATTCCAGAACCACAGAGAGAGGAGAGATCTCCAACAGGAATGTGTTGCGCCATCCACAACATAGCATAATTGTTCCAACTTTATTAATATTAGACACATTGTAAAATGTGTGTGTTATTCTGCGTATATTATATATATACGTGGACACACTCACTCAGTTCACACCTTATCCGTGGAACTTTCTGTCTCAAGAACAGCCCAAATTCTTCACGGCATGGAGTCAA
Organism: Conger conger; assembly: GCF_963514075.1. Taxonomy (NCBI): domain Eukaryota; kingdom Metazoa; phylum Chordata; class Actinopteri; order Anguilliformes; family Congridae; genus Conger; species Conger conger. The sequence continues at coordinate 48,114,538 of NC_083769.1, read as the reverse complement.
ATAAGGTTCTGGAAGCGTTCCTGAGGGATTTAGACTCGATAACATCACCGATGCGGCAGTTTGTTTGGGCGCACATTAACGTGGCAAACCTCCCATTCCACCGCATCCCAAAGGTGCTCTAATGGATTGAGTTCCGGGGGATGTCAAGGTCTCTCCGGTGCATGGAACCAGCTTGAGATCACCAGAGACTTCGTGCTTCGTGACATTATCCTGCAGGAAGTATCCATTTTAAACAGGGTAGACTGTGACCATAAAGGGGTGTGCATGGTCAACAATGCTCAGGCATGCTGTGGCATTCACACAGTGCTCGGCCGGTATCAAGGGGCCTAATGTCTGCCAGGAGATCAATCCCTCGGCCATTACACCAGCAGCAGCAGACTGCTCCAGTGGCACAAGGCAGGATGGATCAATGGATTCATGCAGTTTAAGCCCAATTCCGACCCGACTATCTGCATGCTTTGTCAGAGCATCTGACGTTTCTCCACCCTGCTATGAAGTCCAGCTATGTCAGCTTGACCAGCTTGAGAAAGAATATAGCTGGGTATGAGCAAGACATGCGTAGCTTGTTTCAAGACAAACCATGGTCAAACCATGTAAATCTGGGAGCTTGTCTAAACTGGTCAACCAAGTAAACCATCTTGAGCTGGGAGTTTGTCTGAACTGGTCAACCAGCTAAACCATGTCGAGCTGGGAGCTGGTCTGAACTGGTCAACCAGCTAAACCATGTCGAGCTGGGAGCTGGTCTGAACTGGTCAACCAGCTAAACCATGTCGAGCTGGTCTGAACTGGTCAACCAGCTAAACCATGTCGAACTGGTAGCTGGTCTGAACTGGTCAACCAGCTACCACTTGTCACGTACCTTAACCACGACGCCACAGGCCGCCTTCTGCTGCCATAGCCCACCCGCTTCAAGGTTGAACGCATTGCGTGTTCGGAGACGCCCTTCCGCACACCGCTGTCGTAAACAGCTGTTATCTGTGCACCCGTGGCCCTTCCGTTCGCCTGAACGAGCCTGCCCGTTCTCCTCCGACCTCATTAACAGCTCTCTCATTAGCGAGGTGTTTTTGCCCACAGAACTGCTGCGGACTGGATGTTTTTTTTGTTTATTTCATCACGCTCTGCAAATTGCAGGGAGTGTTGTGTGTGCAAATCCCAGGAGGGCAGCAGTTTCTGAGACGCCCGAACCACCAACTGCCGCCAACACGCCAACAATCACACCATGGTATGCTTTTTTTAAATATCTTTTTTAAGAAAGCAGACAGCCCTGCCCTCCTTCTGTATTTGTGCTTTATTCAAACCAGGCGAAAGCTGCTTTCACAGGAATCAAATGCTGCATTCAACGCCGCTTAACATTGCCTTACATTACATTACTGGCATTTGGCAGATGCTCTTATCCAGAGCGACGTACAGTTGATTAGACCAAGCAGGAGACAATCCTCCCCGGGAGCAATGCAGGGTTAAGGGCCTTGCTCAAGGGCCCAACGGCTGTGCGGATCTTATTGTGGCTACACCGGGGATCGAACCACCGACCTTGCGGGTCCCAGGCATTTACCTTAACCGCTACGCTACAGACAGAAGGGGGCGCTACTCAGAAAGAGGCCGCCCTTCAGACCACGCCACACGTGAATAAACCCCCGGTACACAAGCCTACATCAGTGAAAAGAGCACCACTGCCCTCCTGCTAGGAGAAGTGCCAAAACGCCAGCGCGCACGTGGATCCGGGGAGAAAATACTGCATTTTTACTTGGGTTTTGCCAGCATCCTTCCAGGTCCTTCATAAACCAGGGGAGCAAAGAATTATCTGAGCTGCTGGGCAGAGGAAATTTACCTTCTGCCCGAACTTGAGGGGGGAGAAAAAAAAAAAAGCAGAAAGTGCCTAAGGTTTGAAATGGAGAGAGGAATTATGAGTGGCAGGGTACGCTTTCTGAGGGAATGCCAGGGCAAGAACCCGCTGAAGTTAGAATTCCTGCTCCTAATTCGTTATGAGACTCTGGAAAAGTTGCCTCCTTGGATGGATTCCCATTAACTAACTCTCTCAACCCCCTCCTCCCTCACACTCCCTCTCATATATACACACACACACACACACACACTGTAATTTACACGGGGAACTGAGCACATTAATGGGTTATGCATAATTCTGTTCCAGCAAAGATATTATTCAACCACAGTGCAATAAGTCTCCCATCTCCTGCTTTAACGGAGGGCAGGTGAAAGATGTCCAGACATAGCCAGCTCCCAAATCTTATCCAGTGCTATTACCCCCCATCCCTGCCGCCCTACTGCTCTACCCCCCTGCCTCTCTCCCCCTACCCACACGTACCCCCCCCCCCCCCCCCCCAAATCCCTATTCTAGGGGTTTTATCTATGGTGTTAAAAATATAACTTCATAAACACATTATTCATTTAAGATTTTTTATTTTATTTTTTTCAGAAGAGAAAATGACTAGGCGGTGTGGTATGTTTGTCAGTTAAAAAAATATCTATATAATTAAAATAGATATTTTATCACTGTGTGAACAATTAAAGCCCGTCTTGCCCACACAAGCCTGCAGGGACAGGTCCTCAGAGCTGAACGTAAGAGCGCTCACTGATAATTCTGCCATATTTCGAGGTCGGAAAACACGGTCTCTCAGATTAGACGGTAAGCCGAGGTCCTGACTCACTGTGGTCATTAAAGATCCCACGACACCCTTTTGCAAAAAAAAAGGCTCTTTCAACCTGCCACCCAATCATCGCCTTACTTAATAGGCTAAAAACGGTTCCTCTCCCTCTCCACCTCAGTTGGTGTGTGGCGGGAGTCCAAACTTTGTTTCTAAATCCGTAGCAGTTACAAATTTATCAAATAATGGACTCGAAATGAACTTAAAGGCACAATAGGCAAGATTTTTGTGTTAAAACATTGTTACAAGACCACTGTAAATCCCTTCCTATCATTGAAAAAGGCTCACTGACCCTGGCTGGTATTCGTTTATAGTCCTTAAATTCGGGTTTCAAAATATGCAGTTGACGGGCCGGCACTCTGTACCAAAACATCTATAGCTGTACAATGATTCAAGCGCATTGAATTGAAAATTGGTTCAAATTGCCACAGCCAATGGCATTTCAATGTCAGCGCGTTCACAGAGAAGGGATAGGTTAAACAGTGTTGTGGTTTGAGCGTGTTTGTTGCTGCAATTCCTCTCTTGACCGTTAGAAGTCCGAAATGACCTACTGTATGTTTAAAAAAAATGCTTTATATATAAATCTACATATTGAAATTGCTTTACATTTTAAACAAAATGATGGATGGTTTTGATTGTTAAAACAGTGAAATAGCAAAATGGCTGCCATCCCATCACCCAGGTGGGAGCTCTACATTGGTGGTGGTTGAGGCGAGTTTCCCCCTCATCACTGGAAAGTGTTTTGAGTGTGAGAAAAGCGCTATATATATATATATATATATATATATATATATATATATGTAAATTCAACTAACTATCAGAAGCTTTTCCTGTGGAAGCACGGGAAATCCACACGGACAGAACAACACCAGCTCAGGCGGTAAGAGCAGTCGGATGGGGTAACTGGTTCGATCCCGCCCTGGGTGTGTCGAAGCAAGACGCCTAGCCCCCAAATGCTCCTGATGAGCTGGTTGGTACCTCACATGCCAGCCAATCGGCGTTGGTGTGTGAGTGTGCGTATGAATGGGTGAATGAGACGCATCAATTGTACAGCGCTTTGGATAAAGGCGCTATATAAATGCCAACCATTTTACCATTTACCATTTACAGAAGCCAACACGTGCTGAAAGCCTTCAGCAGCTGGGCCACATCAGCAGACTTCCCTCTGCTCCGACAGACGGCAGCATCAGCAGGCCCTTAAAAACAACGTGTGACCTAAATCTGGAGATGTTTACAGGTTCCTGGAGTCCTGCGCGAGGATGTGTGGACAGTAAACATCGGGAGGCGTCCCGCTCCTGTTCGGAGTTTAGTCTAACGGGGCCTTATCGCAATCTGTCAGCGCTCAGCGCCGCTGAAACACAGAGCCTCTCCGATACGTCCCGACAGCGGCCCTGGGGAAATATCACCATGCCGCGCGGAAACGGAGATGAGAGACAAGGGCAGCGGTTACTGGGACTTGTGGAGTTATTTAAAGGAACAATATGTAAGATTTTTGTGTTAAAACAAAAAAAAAGAAACCTTGTAAAAAATGGTTACAAGACCATTGTAAATCCCTTCCTATCACTGGCTCACTGAAATGTTGACTCACCCTCTGTTTGTGTTTATAGTCCTTAAATTCGGGTTTAAAAATATGCAGTTGACGGGCCGGCACTCTGTACCAAAACATCGTATAGCTGTACAATAATTCAAGCTCAGTGGTTGAAAATTGGTTCTATAAACATTATATGCAGCAGGGCAATATTCTCCAAGAACTACATGCTATAAAGCCTATATTAAACTGTTATAAGTGTGGCATTACACTGAATTATAAGGGCATGTCATGACAGGGCATTACATCTTGTCATGACATAATGTATGCTATGAATACTTTGAAGCAGATATTGTCTGTGTATTTATTAATATACAAATTGTACCCTATCTATTCCAATTATTGCTGTTAGCTGGGGAACTGAGCACATTCATGGGTTATGCATAATTCTGTTCCAGCAACGATATTATTCAACCACAGTGCAATAAGTCTCCCATCTCCTGCTTTAATGGAGGGCAGGTGAAAGATGTCCAGACATAGCCAGCTCCCAAATCTTATCCAGTGCTAATACCCCCCCCATCCCTGCCTCCCTACTGCTCTACCCCCTCACACCATCAACGACCCCATCCCTCAGCGGCCCGCATGGATCAGGCGATCCTGAGAAGGACACACCTTCTTAAAGCCATATCATCTCGCCCATGACGATGGCGAGTCCCTCATTCAGAGTGGCGAGCCAATTATGCCGCTCAACAAGAGCCAGCCAAACTCGGCTTTGGCAGGACCGAGAATCGGCTCCCCTGGAAGAATATTCTTTTTTTTTTTTTTTGATATATTTTAGGCCTTTTTCAGCTTTATTGGACAGTATATAGTATAGAGAGACAGGAAGAATGGGAGCGAGAGAGAGGGGAAGACATGCGACAAATGTCAGGCGGTCGGATTCAAACCGCCGACGTCGCGGCTCGCAATGAGCATGCGGTCAGTGCTCTACAGGCTGCGCCACCGAGACACCCAGAAGATAATTTTTTAAACTGCTTCGTAAGTCACTGCATACATTACGGCAGTGACATTATGCTTGCCATGGTTTCTAAAATGCTTTCTTGGCTGGTTATGACAGGTTATGCCATGCGCATTTTAGTTTTATGTAGGTTTATAGCATATAGTTCAAATATGGTAAATGGTCTAGCATTTTATACTGTGATTTCAGCCAAAGCGCTTTACAATTGATGCCTCTTGTACGGTACCGATCAGCTCGTCGGGATAAATTTTTGGTTAGGTGTCTTGCTCAAAATATTAGTGTGTGTGTGTGTGTGTGTGTGTGTGTGTGTGTGTGTGTGTGTGTGTGTGTGTGTAATGCATAAAACAAGTTCCCAAAGTCTCATCCTTAATCACTAAATGATCAGTTATAATGACCAATGGAGAGCAGAATGGCCCTCTGCAACGAGGTGGTCCGTGGTGGGGAAGAGGCAAAGAGAGAGAGAGAGAGGGGGAGAGAGAGAGAGAGAGAGGGAGAGAGAGAGGGAGAGGGAGAGAGAGGGAGGGAGGGGGAGAGAGAGAGAGGGAGGGGGAGAGAGAGGGAGAGGGAGAGAGATGGAGAGGGATGGAGAGAGTGAGGGAGAGTTAGCCAGGGAGAGACAGAGGAAGAGAAAGATAGAGTTAGACAGAGGGAGAGGGAGGGAGGGAGAGAGAGAAAGGGAATGTTAGACAGAGGAATAGAGACAGAGAGAGGGGGAGAGAGGGTGAGAGACAGAGGAAGACAGACAGAGAGAGGGGGGGGAGAGAGAGGGTGAGAGACAGAGAGACAGAGAGAGAAAGGGAGAGAGAGGATGAGAGGGAGAGAGACAGAGACAGAGACAGCCGTCTCGCGGTGGTAAAAATAGCACACTATCGCACAGCTCCAGCACCACTAATGATCACCTTTCCATTCTTCTTCTGCGTGACACTCTCGCAAATAAAAACATCGCAGTAACGGGCTGAGCCAACTCCTGAGGGCTGAAGGGAACATCTTGACCCCTCCTCCCTCCTCTGAGCTCCGCAGGGAACGGTCGCTGAGGGAGATACTTCATTTTTTATTCCCTTTCCGCCATTCCCGTACCAGAATCTCACTCCAGCCTCAGCCGGGGAACGCCACACCGCATCGCAGCCGCATGCCGGGAAGCATACAGCGAAATCATTTGGGCAATTCCACGGTGACCGACATTACACATGCAGTGCGTCTGCACGGTGACGTCCAATAGAGAGCTACGTAAGAGCGCGACAGGGTTATTTACCTCCGGATGGTTATAGAAGCTCATAGCAGTCTCTATTCTGTAGCTGCGTAGAACTTTATCATACTACTATCTGGCAGTTGTAACATCTGCTACCATTATTCATTCATTATTTCATTAATGGCATTTGGCAGACGTACAGTTGATGAGACTAAGCAGGAGACAGTCCTCCCCTGGAGCAATGCAGGGTTACTACTTACTTACTTACTTACTTACTTACTTACTTACTTACTTACTTACCTACCTACCTACCTACCTACCTACCTACCTACCTGTATTTCTACACAGGGTAAGTAGACTGAGCACACATGCAGCAACACTTTTGACGTTTGCAGCAACGCTCTGTTAATGCCCCCCCTCCCCTCCCCTCCCCCCCCCCCCTCCCCGAGCAGCCTAACGTGCTACTAACCATGAAACTGCCCGTTTGAAGAATGAGAGCCACTCACCCATCACCTCCAGAAAGACGCTCCCCGACGCCAGGACCACCTTCTCCCGGGTCGCCCGGTCGTAGATGCCCACGTGGCACTCGTAGGGCCCGTTGTCGGCGATTCGCACTTCCGGGAGCCTGGGATACCGACAGACAGGAAGTGTGACTGAGAGCATATACACTCACCGAGCACTTCATTAGGAACATTTTCACTTTATTACACCTACTTACTCATGCCGTTATCTAATCAGCCAATTGTGTGGCAGCAGTGCAATGCATACGATCTTGTAGATACGGGTCAGGAGCTTCAGTTAATGTTCACATCAACCATCAGAATGGGGAAAAAATGTGATCTAAGTGACTTAGAGTGTGGAATAATTGTTGTTGGCAGACAGGGTGGTTTGAGTATTTCAGTAACTGCTGATCTCCTGGGATTTTCATGCACACAAGTATCTAGAGTTAGCAAAGAAGGGTGTAAAAAAAACAAAAAAAGAAGGCAGGGAGCAGCAGTTCTGCAGACAGAAACGCCGTGTTAATGAGAGACGTCAGAGGAGAATGGCCAGACTGGTCAAAGCTGACAGGAAGGTGACCGTAACGCGAATAACCACACATTACAACAGTGGTATGCAGAAGAGCATCTCAGAACACACAACACATCATAACTCCAAGGGATAGGCTACAGCAGCAGAAGTCTAATAAATAACTAATAAAGTGCTTGGTGAGTGTAATTCACCGCAGGAAAAACTGCAATCATACTGTACACAGAAGTGCCTGAGTGACAATGGTAGATGGGCTTAATAGCCTGTTTTCCTCATTAGGTACTCCTATGATCTTATAACGTGTATCAGCAGAGAGGGCAGATAAATTCAGCGAAGTCTCAAAATGAAAAAAATAAAAAAAAACATTTTTAAAAATCCATTGGAGCTCTTACAGGCTAATTGCTGCATTGAGTGGCCCTTCAGAAAGGTAGATAAACACAAGCCCGCCAGTGGAAAGCTTATAGTTCAATCTCTGTTTAGCGAGAGGCAAATGCGCTTATTAAGTCAGACAGCTGCTGTTTATTTGCTTAGCTGATGCCTTATGATGATTGAGTTGTGCGACCTGTAGTTTTATGCATTGTCATGTTTATGAAAAGAAGATGTTTACAAGGGAAGAATCAGGAGCGTCCGGGTACGGCAGTCTCCTACACCCGTGACGGCGAGGTCAAAATCTCTGGTTCAGCAAACACTGCCACGCACCTACAGGCCAGTTTATAGTCTGGCGACTGAGCATAACTGTGACCGATTACATTTTAATGGATTTATACTTGGGGAGTGTGGATACTTTTTTTTTTGCCAACGTCGAGGGCCGCAGTCTACGTCGGACGCAAATAGAACGGTTCATGAATGTTCCGTGCGTTCAGTCATGCGACACACTCTGTTCCCGGCCTATAAGCAGGCCCTTTACGCCAACAGCACACTTAAGAGGAGTTTATATTATTTACTGTGCATACCGTAAGTGCATACCGCAACACAAAGGTTCAGCCGTGACCCAATGTCGAGCCATTAGGCTCACACAACCGATAGTAGCGGTTAACACAGAACCTGTGTACAAGCGGTGCACACATAAACCGACGACATAAAAGTTAAGCACCAGAGCAGATGCAGGGAAGGGGGGGTGGGGGGGTGGTGGGGGTGGTTGCTCGGATTGGTTGTGCTTCCAGTGGCAAATTGGTTGTAGGATATAGTGTTCGAGAAAGCATAGGCGGGGAGCATAAAGGGCATGACGAATGCACTGTACGTTTGCATTTAGATGTACATTTAGCAGACAGACTCATCCGGGGTGATGTACGAGCGCACACACACGGGCGTAGACAATGAGCGACACGGGAGCTACATCATCAGGGTCGTGATCGATAGCAGCAGTCAATACATAATCTCCCCAACATACAGATAGATAGACGCCACGGCTAAGTGCAAGAGCGATAGAGAGATCGTAGTATTACTTCTCAGCAAAGAGGATAAGGGGGTATAAGGGACGCGGTTTTCATTTTTGCATAGCGGAAATGTTTATAGCTGAGAAATAGGTGAGACTTTACCGTGAGACTTTTCCGTGACAGTAACTCGGCTGTCCTGGCGCATTAGAGAGCTCATTTCACCACCGAGGGCCCAGGGTGCAGTTATTTAACTGATGCTTTTATCCAAAGCAACTTCCTGTTGATTAGACTAAGCAGGGGCCAACCCCTGCCCCTCGAGCAATGTGGGGTTAAGGGCCTTGCTCAAGGGGCCCAACGGCAGTGGCTAAACTCAGGCTTGAACCACCAACCTCCCAGGCCCCAGTCAGGCAAACTAGCCACGAGGCTTCAGGCTGCCACCACCGAGTAGAGTACAGGAGAGGGACTGAGAGGGGGGCCCTGTTAGGGAGGGGATGGCGGAGTGATTGGTGGATGTGATGCACAGTGGCCCCAACAGGAGGGTTTTGGTGATAGATGGCCGGTAAGAGGGAGCAGTTACCCTTGCCGTTCCACAGACGGGGGCGAGAGACTGGAATTTTATTTTGGGGCACCACCGACAGCCAGTGAGGGGAGGAGGACAGGGGTGATGTGTGTGTGTGTGCGTGTGTGTGTGTGTGTGTGTGTGTGTGTGTGTGTTTTGGGCTGGTTGTAGAGTAGTGGTGTGTGTGTGTGTGTGTGTGTGTGTGTGTATTTGGGCTGGTTGTAGAGTAGAGTAGAGGTGTGTGTGTGTATTTGGGCTGGTTGTAGAGTAGAGGTGTGTGTGTGTTTGGGCTGGTTGTTGAGTAGAGTAGTGGTGTGTATGTGTATTTAGGCTGATCGTAGAGTAGTGGCGTGTGTGTGTGCGTGTGTGTGTGTGTGGTTGTAGAGTAGTGGTGTGTGTGTATTTGGGCTGGTTGTAGAGTAGAGGTGTGTGTGTGTTTGGGCTGGTTGTTGAGTAGAGTAGTGGTGTGTGTGTGTGTGTGTGTGTGTGTGTGTGTGTGTGTGTTTGTGTGTGTATTTGGGCTGGGTGTAGAGTAGAGGTGTGTGTGCATTTGGGCTGGTTGTAGAGTAGTGGTGTGTGTGTATTTGGGCTGGTGTAGAGTAGTGGTGTGTGTGTATTTGGGCTGGTTGTAGAGTAGTGGTGTGTGTGTATTTGGGCTGGTGTAGAGTAGTGGTGTGTGTGTATTTGGGCTGGTTGTAGAGTAGAGGTGTGTGTGTGTTTGGGCTGGTTGTTGAGCAGAGTAGTGGTGTGTGTGTGTGTGTGTGTGTGTGTTTGTGTGTGTATTTGGGCTGGTTGTAGAGTAGTGGTGTGTGTGCATTTGGGCTGGTTGTAGAGTAGTGGTGTGTGTGCATTTGGGCTGGTTGTAGAGTAGTGGTGTGTGTGCATTTGGGCTGGTTGTAGAGTAGTGGTGTGTGTGCATTTGGGCTGGTTGTAGAGTAGTGGTGTGTGTGCATTTGGGCTGGTTGTAGAGTAGAGGTGTGTGTGTGTTTGGGCTGGTTGTAGAGTAGAGGTGTGTGTGTGTTTGGGCTGGTTGTAGAGTAGTGGTGTGTGTGTATTTGGGCGGGTTGTAGAGTAGTGGTGTGTGTGTGTTTGGGCTGGTTGTAGAGTAGTGGTGTGTGTGTATTTGGGCTGGTTGTAGAGTAGTGGTGTGTGTGCATTTGGGCTGGTTGTAGAGTAGTGGTGTGTGTGTATTTGGGCTGGTTGTAGAAGCAGTCAGAGCTAGAGGGCCCCTGCCGGGAGACCAGGAGAGAGAGCTGCAGTCGGGCAGGCAGGGCAGCAGAAGGACCCAGAATAATGAGCTGGGTAGCAAATACAGGGAGGATAGATGGATTCTGCAGATGTTGTAAATAACATTTACATTTACATTTTAGGCCTTTAGCTCGCGCTCTTATCGAGAGTGACTTACAATTAGCACACAAAGAAAAGGCCCAGATTCCAAGCACCGTTTAATGAGTGCGTAATGGCCGGGCCATAACACACGGGAGACAGCCTGCATCCGAGCGGCTAAGGTACAGGCCTGGGACCCGGAAGCACCGGGGTGGCCACAGTAAGATCCGCGCAGCCGCTGGGCCCTTGAGCAAGGCCCTTAACACTGCTCCAGGGGGGGGATTGTCCCCTGTTAGGTCCAACTAACTGAAAGTCGCTGTGGATGAAGGAGAAGATGTGACAGGGGGGGAAAATGAGGAAGAGAAGAAACCCGGGAGCTACTCTAGAGTCCAGAACTACTCGAGGATTTCTGGCGGCGTGCGATGCAGATATCGCTCCGTTGCCAGGAGTGACGGACAGCTCCCGGGGCGCGGAGGATGCAGCCGGGGGGGCGGGGGGCAGCTCAGGGTTTTACGCGGAGCCGTAATGCATTTCAAATGAGAACATTTGTCTTTGTTTTCCAGCCGCGGCGTCGTGTGGCGCTCAGAACCGACTCCGCGGTAAAAAGTTGCATCTTAAGAAGGGGAGGGAGGTCTTTTTTTTAAATATTTCTTTTATACAGGAGAGGCACGGAGCTCTACAGCTCCCATCCTTATGCATCGGAATCTCACTGGTCATGTGCAAAAATATCCATCTTATCTGGCTGTGAAATCACCCGTGTGGCCTTATCACCATGTTTGTGCAGTCTGACTACCCATATCTGCGCCGAATAAATATATACAGACGCTACCAAGGTTGAAAGCGAGGTGCTGAATCAAATCGTTTGATTTGAGTTGCAAATGCCCACTCCCATTATGCGTCCGTGTACAGTAACTACAATGTCATTTACTCCAGAAGAATTTAGTTTTTGTATTCAGTGCTGAGAATTTCTTTTTATTGAATGTGACCATGGTGTGGAGAGTTGGAAAATATACGCTTTATAGTACTGGGAAATTAATTGGTTGTGTCAAATTTGATGTTTTTCATCTGTATTAATCACATTTCTATTTTCGAATAAAGCAATTACCAGGGGGGGGAAAGTTCACAATGTCTGCTTTTATTTCATGCTTTTTTTTTGGTGTTTTTTTTTAAACAGGAAATGAACAATATTAAAATAATGAGTGAAGCCCAGTGAGTCATTTATCCATCCATTTATTTCACTCTACTTTACCAGATTAGCCTCATCGGGTTTTAAAATCTCTCCTGCAAGAGAAACCAGGCCAGGAAAAGCCAGGTTTGTCATGATACCTTTTCAGAATACCAGGATTGTCATGATCCCGTTTCAGAAAAGCCAGGATTGTCATGATCCCGTTTCAGAAAAGCCAGGATTGTCATGATCCCGTTTCAGAAAAGCCAGGTTTGTCATGATCCCATTTCAGAAAAGCCAAGATTGTCATGATCCCATTTCAGAAAAGCCAGGATTGTCATGATACCATTTCGGAAAAGCCAGGTTTGTCATGATGCCATTTCAGAAAAACCAGGATTGTCATGATCCCGTTTCGGAAAAGCCAGGATTGTCATGATCCCATTTCAGAAAAGCCAAGATTGTCATGATACCATTTCAGAAAAGCCAGGTTTGTCATGATACCTTTTCAGAAAAGCCAAGTTTGTCATGA
>NC_083769.1:48087162-48097162 GCF_963514075.1 Conger conger | reverse complement strand
CTGCCAAATGCCACTAATGTAATGTAATGTCCCTTGCTCAGTCAAATCAACTGTAAGTCGCTTTGGATAAAAGCGTCAGCTAAATAACACATTTATTTTTTATTTTATAGAATCTCTGCCTTATCCAGGTGACTATAATGGTGAGGCAGACAGGGAGTGGAACTGAAGGGCAGAATGAGTCAAACCCTCTGGTACAATCAGCAGAAAGACTGCATTACATGCTTCAGAAACAAACGTAATGGTGCCAATTTAATGGTGCCAGCTTTAATAGCGTTGGCACCATTGCCCTATTTTTGAAGCGTATCATACCAGGCGTGGGCATCTCTTTCTTCCTCATCAATCCCACTTCATACAGTGGGCCCCTGTGAACTTGGCCAGATGTTCGCATGCTACCGGTCTTCATAAGCAATTAGCATACAGACATATGGACAAAATGATACAGAAATGTGGAACTGAGCCTGTTTGGCATCAGTACTTGAAAAGTGAGCTGGTCAAGCTGTTCATAAGCTGGTCTAGCTGGGAATGAACTGGTCAACCAGCATGTCCAAGATGGTCATGAATCTGCTGTAGCTGGGTATGAGCTGGTCAACCAGCTAGTGTTGGTAGCTTGCCTGAGCTGGGCTGCTACCAGCTGTTTCAAGCTAAACCATGCCTGAGCTGGGAGCTGGTCTGAACTGGTCAACCAGCTAAATCATGTCAAGCTGGGAGCTGGTCTGAACTGGTCAATCAGCTAAACCATGTCAAGCTGGGAGCTGGTCTGAACTGGTCAACCAGCTAAACCATGTCAAGCTGGGAGCTGGTCTGAACTGGTCAACCAGCTAAACCATGTCTGAGCTGGGAGCTGGTCTGAACTGGTCAAGCAGCTAAATCATGTCAAGCTGGGAGCTGGTCTGACCTGGTCAACAGCTACCAGCAGTTACAAAGCCTAGCAGCTAGCTGGAGCAGGGAGGCTTACCGGACAGTGGACTGGTAAACAAGGTCTTCACGTCTTCGGTAGTCCTCCATGTGAGAGTAATTGGTGTTGAACATGGCGTCGTAGGTGAAGATCTTCTGCTTAATGGTGCCCCCATCCGTAACCTGTAGAGAGAGAGAGAGAGAGAGAGAGAGAGAGAGAGAGAGAGAGAGAGAGAGAGAGAGAGAGAGAGAGAGAGAGAGAGAGAGAGAGAGAGAAAACTAAATCACCATTTGTACATATGCATTGCAGGCATGAGGTATTCAAAATTTTGCTCTGCTAAACTTTTCAACTCAAGCAGCCATACATCTGGAAATATGATGTTAGTTCCCACATACTGTAGTAATATCCCTAAATTAATATATTAATTAATTAAAAATAATTAAGTCATACCATGCCCCAGGATTTCTTTACATAGAATGATGAGTGATAGGCAGCATGATCACTATTATTCAGAAGATTAGTTTTTTTTGGTTGGAAAAGTGTGAAAATATTTGAATGGGGTTTTTAATATTGTGAGGAAGTAGGAAAGTGTTGGTGGGCCTGCTTCCCCCCTGTGGTGCTAGATTGGATTAGGAAATCACCGCCGGACTCCCAATGAGACCTGTAAATATTGTGATTACCGCTGTACAAAAACCCACTCCAAGCTAAGAGGCAAGGCTGAATGAGTCGGACTGGCTTTCGTAAAAGCTGCTTTTGTTATGTTGGCCACACAAGCCACACAAGAGGGATAGGTCGAGATAAAATTGAAAAAAAAAAACATTTTGAAAAATCATGCAATTTCAAGTAACGTCATTTCAAAATTGTCAAAAGAAAAAAATGAAATGGGACCTGACGTTTTGATAGAATTACAAGCACCGAGGAAGAAGTTTGATGTTGCTCTACACCTGAAACAGTGACATAGGGCAGGGGGCAGGTAGTGTGGTGCACACCTGACCAGGTAACGGATCACACGGCTCATCTCACAGAAGGGAAATATTCATAATATTACGCAACAATTTGTCACCCCAGCCATCCATTAAAACGTGATTTGTGCTGGGAACCACTGAATCCATAGCACCGCATGTAACATTTACAAATTGAACACATTACTTTGGGGAATTGGAACTCACTCAAAGCAAGGGTAGAAATCATCTTGACCAGAAAGTTATTTAAAAGAAATAAGACCAAAGTATTGGTGGCCCAAACCATCCATTAAAAAAGTAATTTGACCAAAGAAATAAAAACCAAAGCATTACTTATTTAAAACGACTTGGAGTTCACGGTCAAGATGATTTCTACTCTTGCTTTGAGTGAGTTGTTTTCAGAAATTCCAAAAATGCTTTGTTTTCAAGATGTAGAACACCTCTAGTTCTTAAGGCACAATTCAGTTCAGTGGTAAAATTCTTACCAAACATAGATACATGAGTACCTTTCAATATGGCTTAAAAAAAACCTTTTGTTTCCTTGCACAAACTTGCTCTGTATTCGTGAGTAGAAGTTGTGAACAAATATTGACTCAATCCAGTAGATTTTTCTGCAAGTTGTGAGCTCCATGTCTAGTTGCTGTGCCATGTTTCTTTTGGGTGGAGACGATTGATGTCTTCACCTGATGATGTCAGACAGGCACAGATGAAGTCATGAAAGGTCTTTTTACACGATTTTCTTCAGCTAAGAGTCAAGGGGTGAGACATTGGCTCAGGTGGTAAGAGCAGTCATCTGGCAGTTGGGAGGGTTGGCGGTTCAATCCCACCCTGGATGAGCAAGACACCTCACCCCTAAATGCTCCTGATGAGTCAGTTAGTGCCTCACATGGCAGGCAATTGGTGTAGGTGTGTGTGTGAATGGCTCAATTGTACAGCGCTTTCAATAAAGGCGCTATATAAATTCCAACCGTTTACGATTTGTTCTGTAAGTCTAGACTTCTGAGATACATTTCTAAAGGCTCAAGAGAATAAGAAAATACCGGAGCCACATAACGAATACCATCAATTTTTAATATTTGACCAGGGTTCTCCTTTAATGTTTGTCATTTAAGATCAATGACTGCACAGAGGAGAAATACAATAAACTCTGAAATGCCCAGTCGTAATAGAAAAGGAGTCATCAAATGAGCAGTCGTGTCTCTTTGTGTGAGCACGCAAAGTGGTTGTTTGGCATGAGCACAAGGATTAGACTTCTGTGAGTTACATGAATTTGCTCTCAGACTCCACTGGCAACCAGCAAACAAGGCAGTTACTGTGACCTGTGATTCCTTTAAGAATCAGTTCAGGAGCATAGAAGCACTTTAGAAAAACAGGCATCAAGCTTTCTGGGGAAAATGCTATGGCAAAAGGTTACCTGCTAAAAGCATACTGGCCTTTCAGAAAATCCTTAAAGGCAGGCTTTCGTATAGAGGGAGCAGCTACACTTGTTTTAAATCACTACAAAATGGAGTCTAGAAAACCACTTTTGCAGGATTACAGCATGACTTGAGATTTGAGGAGTTCTATCAGAAGCCTGGTCCAAATAGATTCAAACCTAACCTTAACATCGACAAATCCAGCGGTCTTCAATAGGTACATTGGCAATGGTGGACAACCTATGAAAA
Source organism: Conger conger (assembly GCF_963514075.1). NCBI lineage: Eukaryota > Metazoa > Chordata > Actinopteri > Anguilliformes > Congridae > Conger > Conger conger. The sequence continues at coordinate 48,093,641 of NC_083769.1, read as the reverse complement.
CAAACTTCCGCAGAAGCATACTGGAAATAGGTCCTACCAACATCATCTACATGTTTGGACAGACGATGTCTTGAGAAAAGGTGGCGAGAATAGCCAAACAGGTCTGATGTCTTCAACCTACGTAGGGCAGCCTGTAGCGTAGTGGTTAAGGTAAATGACTGGGACACCAAGGTCGGCGGTTCTAATCCGCACAGCCGTTGGGCCCTTGAGCAAGGCCCTTAACCCTACATTGCTACAGGGGAGGATTGTCTCCTGCTTAGTTTAATCAAGTGTACGTCGCTCTGGATAAGAGCGTCTGCCAAAATGCCAATAATGTACGAGACACTGCACTCAAGTCCAACTAAGCGCCTTCACTCCACAGAATTACCTTGGTCACGCGACCATGAAATAAGAAACTACGGGAGAAATGTTTCCCTTTAGAGTCGAAAACTGGGGACGGCTATTCGCAGGAGCATAATATACCATAGAGCCGTCTGAAAAGCAATGTGGGAGATAAGGCAAAAGGCGACGAGAAGGACGGACAAGACAACTCCGAGGAGCGGTCCCCCCAGCCGCACGGACGCGGTCTGGCCGTTTTACTGAATCCGCGGATCAGGGAGGATCACTCTTATTTTGTTTCTCGTGCCGTTACCCCTGTTTAGCCCCTGTTTCGGAAGGCCCCGGTCGTATTTCTCCGCGCACTTTTCCGCGGCTCTGAAGCGTGATATCACCCGCCACTTCTTATCACGGCGTTTGTCTCGGCGGCGGCCTGGCGGAGATATGATTCAGCGGGAGAGGCGCGACGCGCAGCCCGGCGGGCAGACGCGCGGGTGTTTGATTGATCGGCCGGGGTGGGATAAGAGGCTGCCATCTTGGCAGACAGGAACACTCCTCTCCCCTGGCGATACGAAGGAAAACTGCGCTTCGCCTCGTCGGGCTGCCAGCCACCGCGGGGACCGGCCAAGCAGGCAGAACCGCGTCTCCCAAAGCTCGTTCCCTGGTCGTGCGGAGAGACGGTGCTCTCTAGCGCCACTGCGGTTGGCTCCAGCATAGGTCATTCCGACCCGTTTTTGAAGTAAGGTGAAGGGAACGATTGCGGTCAAAATACAAAGTCAATCATTTTTTTCCCCACAAAAAAATCAGTAGTCACAGTTTTTTCTCCATCTAATGCCTCCCCATGTGCCGATTTTCGTCAAGCTATTGTGTTATTCGGAGAAGCAGTACAGCAGAACTTTGTGGACGAATCAGGGACAGGTTACGTCACTCTCTCTCTCACACTTGGCAGAGAAGCCACATCGGCTTCTGCACAATCTCTGGCTCAAAACTGAACATCATGCCAGCGCTTATAAACTTGACTTCCCAGGCTTAGTCAAAGGCTGATGAAACAGACACTTGGAGCAATATAACTCCTTCATAAGCACGTAGTATGTCAATAACCTTAAATAAGCATATGGTGCATTATGTTAATATTGGTACCATGACATACCAAGTGACCTGACAAGCACTGACACTGAAGGCCATTGACATAAGTGCTTACAAATGCTTATGTAGTGCATACGAATGTGCTATGTAGTGCTTATGAAGGAGATCTATGGCTCTTATGCAGGAGCCTTCAAATGAAGTGTTAACCAAACCTTTTACATTACATACATTATTGGCATTTGGCAGATGCTCGTATCCAGAGCAACGTACAGTTGCTTAGACTAAGCAGGAGACAATCCTCCCCTGGAGCAATGCAGGGTTAAGGGCCTTGCTCAAGGGCCCAACGGCTGTGCGGATCTTATTGTGGCTACACTGGGATTTGAACCCCCAACCTTGCCTGTCCCAGTCATTTACCTTAACCACTATGCTACAGGCCGCCCTTGACATGCCACACATGAATATACCAGTCCTGGTATCCCATTTAGTATTCAAACAATCCTATACTGTAAGACTAAGTACATAAAACAGTGTTGATCTAGAAGGGCAAGAAACCTCACACATGGGTAGATAACGCATCCTAACAAATATAACCACATAACACATCGCAACCCTTCCTTTAATTATCAGCTCAAATATCGTGTTCATTTCCGAGCGATGTTTGATTGGCATGTTTTATTCATAAACAAGCAAAACACAATGGGAGCAGAGAAGAGTATCTGCGAGGATAGAGTGCTATTAATACACGTGTACTCCCCCCCGTAATATCTTGCAAACTGCGCCACAGAGCACTCTTATTGCGGACGTAAACGTAAGGCTGTTTAAGCTCCTCCGGCTCATCTTTCAGTGCGGTTCAGAAGATGATGTCGGTGACACTGAGTCCCGGTTATCCCGCTCCGGCTATCTCGGGATGAGAACACGCTTAGTCTGAAATGTGCGCTCGGCGAAACCTTTGCCTGCGAACGGCACCCGCGGTTCCCCGCGACAGCGGATTAGTCCCTTTTCCGGAACTTTCCTGGGATAAGCCGTTTCTCACGGATCAGAGGGCACGGCGAAAGCTCCCCTTCCTGCCGCCGGTCCCCTTTTAAATTATTCATTTTACTTTCTTTTTTTTTTTTTTTAAACAATTTCGGTTTTGCCTCCTGAACTGTCGACATCGTGTCCTACAGGAAGACACAGACGTTCACTAAAGCACTCGTATTTGGAGGAGAGTAATATCTCTCTCTGGCGACAACTGGTCAACAAAAAACACAACATCTCTACATCATGACAACTGGCCATTCAGCCCAGCAATGTTCGCCTTTTCCTACTACTAAAGTGTACCTACTGCTTAGTTTGCCTAAAAGCTAAATAGTATCTAGCTCTGTATCAAGCCTATAAATTGTAGGAGTCAGGAAATAATGTTAGTGTTATGATAAGGAACCCAGGAAAACTAAACTTCCCTAACACGGTTGAACACGTCTCTTGGGTAGATCCAGATGTATTTATTTATTTACCCACTTACTTTTGCGCAAGGGGGAATTTGGGTTCACTGTAATTAAAATGACAAATTACCCATCTGGATCCACAACTGTGCCTAGTTCTGTTCATAGACGGTAAAATATTCCCCCTGTGATAGTCCATAGTTGGGTCTTTTGGCCAATTCTACTCCGCTGTGCGTGTACTTACCTTAATCATCGACCGTACCTTTCTTAATGACTCTACCTCTTAATTAAGATGGATCTGACTCCTAGCGCAGAATGACAGTGGTCTTTGAGGGAATGCAACACGGCTGACAACGCTGTATGCAATCCAATAAGAAGGAAGTATTATTTTTGTTTGTGAAGGGGAGGGGGGTGGGTAGATGAATTTGCCGTCGTTAAGCACAGTTCCTGTCTGGGGGGAAAGAAATAAGTTGCTTCGGTGCTTTTGGAAGCAGGAGTATATCGTACAGACACAAGTATCGCACACAAGACAATCTCAGCAATCTGCAGATACCGTTAGAGACGAGACACGCACTGGTGAGCACCTCAGTCACCCACACGCTACCGTCACGGGAAACTGGGATGAAGGAGCTGAATCCTGCTACTCCATTACATTACATTACATTACATTAAATGGTAAATGGTTGGCATTTATATGGCGCCTTTATCCAAAGCACTGTACAATTGATGTTTCTCATTCACCCATTCATACACACACTCACACACCAATGGCGATTGGCTGCCATGCAAGGCGCCGACCAGCTCGTCAGGAGCATTTGGGGGTTAGGTGTCTTGCTCAGGGAAACTTCGGCTCAGGCAGTACATTACATTACATTACTGGCATTTGGCAGACGCTCTTATCCAGTGCGACGTACAGTTGATTAGGCAATCCCCCCTGGAGGAATGCAGGGTTAAGGGCCTTGCTCAAAGGCCCAACGGCTCCGCAAATCTTCTTGTGGCTACACCGGGGATCGAACCACCGACCTTGCGTGTTCCAGTTGCGTAACCACTACGCTACAGACCGGCCCATTCCAACCAATCACCTTAGTTCTAGTTTTCCGACAGCTCTATAAACTATGCCGGGTCACTCTTGTACTTGACTTCAGTAAAATCCTAAGGATACACTTGAAGTCTGTGGCTGTAGCCGACGCTGAGATGCTAATCAAATACAAATGTCATGTGATCGATATGATTGAGCTAATTAAGTAATTATGCAGAGCAGAAGTTGGCACAAAATCCTGAAACGGATCGGCACACCTTATTGCGCTCCTCTGTGCGACACCGTCCAGGATCATGGCCGAGATTACGCCCGTTCAAGAGGTTTTCCTTTCAAACAACAAAATAAACCCTTTGAGGATATCGTATATAGGATATAGGATAATATCATTCTTTAACACAGCGAATGTGCACCAGCGCCACAGCGTTCCGACATAGGCCTTTTAAAGCATTCGAACAGGACATTCGTTCGCCAGCGCGCAGATTTGAGGGGATTTTTAAGGAAAAGATGTCTAAACAGCGCCCCTCGCGTTCCCCACACCGACGCTCCTCCTTCGTGTCTGCACATCTCGGAGAACATTCCCACAGCGCCCGTTGTTAAGACCGCCTTGTGACTCAATGAGTCAGAGAACACATTTAGTCCATTTCACACCCGAAATGGCAAGCTTTGTGGCCCCCTCATCCCCCCCCCCCCGTGACAAACCTCTCGGCACGAAAAAGATGCTCGCGCTCCTGAACGCTTCACTCGAGACACGAGCGCAGCCCCTCGCGCGCAGACGTCAGGTCTCCCACATTGTCACCTCTACGGTATTTACAGCACCGAGGGAAATGTTCTGCCTTGTGTCTAGAGGGCAAGAACATGACATTTTATTTTTGAGAACGTACAACTTATAACAGCTGAAATTGTCCACACTGGCTTTAAGGCGTACTATCTTTCCACAGTAATCTTTCCACAGCAATGTAGAAGATGTACTCTTTACAGATTGACAGAAAGGAAATAATATGGAAATCCAATGAGAGTGTAAGACATATATGATTTCCTTTGTTAAATTATTGTTGCGCAACCAAGCAGACTGTTAAAACACAGGCATAAATCACATTAATAGGATGCTGGAAGTTGACTGATATTAGCAATTCATGAGCAAGCTACACAACATCCTTTGCAGCACTGATTGCCTGCAACATGAGATTTCTTCTTTGTTTTGCTTTTAAGCTAACTCTAGCTACTGCCCCTTAGCATTAGAACTTGAATAACGCTCTTGCCAGAGATCAGGGTAAGTGCACTAGAGCAGTGAGAAGCCTGTCCGTGAAATATGTTTGTTTCCAAGAGCTATGGCTCCCATTACATTCCTTGCATGTGTGGTACTGCAGTTAGGGAAGCACCTAATTCTATTCTGCCCTCACATAAATACTAAAACTAAAAAACAGAATACACAGGACAGAGAGAATGATCCGAGAGGTAAAAGAGACGCTTCGCGTCAGTCATGGATGCACATAGGGCCTTCTTCCCAGACGGTCAGAAGGCGGGCATTCATCATCTTATCAGCACCTCCGCCCAGTGACTGGCAGAGGCAGTTGCAGGTACGCTGTAAACTGGGGAGTATCAGGCGTATACCGTGACCTCAGCCAGGTCACCGTTTAAAAAAAAGTTGTCCTCTTTCTTTACTTCTGTCTCCCGTTTTCGAAGCACACAGCTCTAAAGCCACCAGAGAAATTAGCCCGCGGGCGATCTGTATCGGCGGGGCCAGACCAATATGGCCCTGCTTCATGGGCTTCTCCATCAGGGCTGCGCTCAGAAATAGTTACACTGACCATCAGTCAAATGAAATGACCACAGTGCAGCGGCACAGCTTTATGGGGTATTTACCGCTGAGCGAGACAGCAGGACCTGCTAAAGAAGAGCAGAATGGAGCCAGCTGCAAAGAGCCCTGTGGCACTGTTAAACAAAAAAAAAAACAATGAACGAGAAAGTCTAAAACGAAATCAGTTCCACAGAGTATAACAAGAAAGAGGTACATACTGTACCTCCAGGATGGGGTCATTGTGGCATTGGCCAATGAGAAAGGACATGGGCATATTGACACAGTGCTGTCGCGATTCCATTAGTTAATTGTGAGCCTGGAGTCGCCCCAGACACTAAGAGCCAGGCAGTAGCAGAAATCCGGCCCTCATTTTTTTTACGCATCTATTTTACTCATCCATCCGTTTGAAGATGTGCCCATAATCCGTAAGAGAGATGGGAGTATCAAGATAATGATAATTACCAAATCATCTTACAAGTACGAAATGTACAAAACGCACACCAAAGCAGAAAGTGTCCGCGTATTCATGCTTTTCACGTATTCCAGCACCACGGTGAGATATGATTAATACTTTGACACCAATTGTATACCTGATATAGATAGGGTAGGAGTTGATTTACACTTGTGGTGCTCGGTGAGAGAAGTCATTATTATAATCAGACTATCTCCCTGTTCACCTTTATTGCTCTGCAGTGTTATGTCCTGTTTATAGGGGATTCATGAGGAGGTACGGTACTTGAGAGACAGGTCTGTTACCGGGGTTTAATATCCAGAATAATTTCCCTCCCAGAGCACCCCTGCAATATACAACGAACCTGCA
>NC_083769.1:48079662-48082162 GCF_963514075.1 Conger conger | reverse complement strand
CAAATGTGGAACATGGACTAAATCAAAAATAGCTGTTCCGTGTTTTACTCAGTGCAGAAGTCTGGCTTACTCGGTTAGCCAGCTTTGTGAAATACCCCGTTGATGTTGCTAGTCTAGCTAAAAGTGGGTAGTTTCAGAGGATTAGACCAAATGTACAATATGTATGCAGAGATGAGTCTGCACAGACAGGTCGAACGAGCAGAGAACCAAGTTCCAATATTTGCGGATATGAGCTGACAAACTCTTTATTATTAAGTAAATTATTTTCCTTCACAGCATGACATGTTAGTTTTATCATTTTTATCATCAGTTTTTCATTTTTAACATAACTTACATTTTTAAAGAAACCCAAATCTGGGGGCACGCCGGTAGGGATCTTAAGGCAGCCGCTTTGAAAAACACTGTCCTAAGGTATTAAACTCGCTGGTAAAACAGTCATGCAAAGAACTGTCTATTAATATGCAGCTCAGGAGAGCAAGCAGACCTCCAGGCCTTTCCACTTTTATTTTTTTCAAACCTTGTTTTTGAACGCTGTGATTAAGATTAAGAAAGGTTACACTTATCTTTATTGCCGAGTAAGGAAATGTAAGGGATTGAATTAAAGCTTGTGTGTTCACATGTCAGATGAGCAAGGTTTGGAGTTGATGTAATTTATAGCCACCATTAGGCCTACTGTACAGAAACAGCATTACCGACATATTGAAATCTGTGCTGGTTTGAGGAGAGTCATCTCTTCCAGCCAAGGCTGAGTTCACTTCTCAACTGAACTGACAATTGCTGATAAATGTCCATTCAATTCTCAAATTGAATTGAAAATGTTGACAGAATGGCGGCACGGATGGTGCAGTGGGTAGCACTGCCGCCTCACAGCAAGGAGGTCCTGGGCTCGAATCCCCATTGGCCGGGGCCTCTCTGTGCAGAGTTTGCATGTTCTCCCCGTGTCTGCCTGGGTTTCCTCCCACAGTCCAAAGACATGCAGGTTAGGCTGATTGGAGAGTCTAAATTGCCCGTGGGTGTGACTGTGTGAGTGAATGGTGTGTGTGCCCTGCGATGGACTGGCAACCTGTCCAGGGTGTATTCCTGCCTTTTGCCCAAAGTATGCTGGAATAGGTTCCAGCCCCCCTGCGACCCTGTTCAGGATAAGCGGGTTATGATAATGAATGAATGTTGACAGAATTTAAAAAAAAGATAAAAACATATATATATATATATATATATATATATATATATATATATATATATATGAAGAATTTAAATTGAAGGAAAATAAATGTAATTCAATGACACTGCAGCAGCTCATTAACTGCGTTCATCTCTTTCAACAATGTTCATTTTTGTACGATTTTACATTTCCATTTAAGGCATTTAGCAGACTCTTATGCAGAGCTAATTACACAGCTTATCTTCTATTACATATAATCTATTGATTCAGCTGGATATTTACTGAGGCAGTTCGAGTTAATAAATGCTCTCTCGAGATATCACCCATAGGCCCTGGAATGAAACAAAATGTCACCCACAGACCCTGGAATGAAACAAAATGTCTGCACATTGCCCTGAAACAGCTGATGTATTCAGGTGTGTGAATGGAAACTGCAGTGGTTTCATACGCTTACTTTGGACAGGCAACACGGTCTGAACCTTTTAGAGAAATGTTTTCTTAATGTTTGAGCCACTGGACTTTGACAATAAGCAGCCGGCGAATGGCATTTCAGCAGAAGTACCTCACTGCGCACCGCGCTCCGGACGTTATTCTGAGAGCTTAACGGTCAGTCGAGCGGTAAACCGCACGGAAAATCCGCTCCACACACGCTTTTCAAAAACGGGTCTCACCTGGGTCTGAAAACTGTGCTAATGAGGCTGTAACACACACGCACACAAACACACACACAAACACACACACAAACACACATACAAGCGCACACGCCCACACACACACACACACATACACAAGCACGCCCACACACACACATACACAAGCACATACACAAGCACACACGCGAGCGCACACACACACACACACACACACACACACACACTTAAATGTCTGCAAATATGCTCTGCCACACAATGTTCTGCTTTCTTACATAACCAAAAGTGTAATGCGGTTGTTGTGATATTATTTATCATTTATCCTAAAATCACCCTCCCTGGTCTGTAACCGAGATAGGATTTCCACTCTTAACTGTACACCGATAAAGTGTGGCAGATACAGGGTGGACAAGATGGAACGCAAGGACCAAACTACGTACAGGATAGTACACAGAGATAAGAGATTATTTATAAGGTGCGAGATTACTCATTCTCCACTCCATCCTAGTCTGTCTAAGGAGTTCCCGTCTGCTTTTTTACTTCAAACAGTGCGAGCAAGGAGATCTCAGGGATGAAACTTTTGACGGGGACAGTGAGTTCAGGGCAGGACACGCGGAATCGCGCGTCTTCGTCTCCGCTGATAGACCGCCGTTCGCCCGCACCACGCATGAATCATTAAATGCAATCT
>NC_083769.1:47704662-47764662 GCF_963514075.1 Conger conger | reverse complement strand
GGTCTCGCTGGCCTCCTGGTCGCCGCCTGCCGCGCCCCCGCCGCCCCCCGCCCCGCCCAGCCGGCGGAAGCCGCGCCCCCCGGCGATGACGGCGGCCGAGGTCACCCTGTCCCGCCGCACGCCCTCGCGGGCGGAGGGCCGGCCGCGCACCCACACCTCGGGGTCGTCGCTCAGCTCGTAGATGGAGCCGTCCTCCGGGCTGTGCTCCAGCGACTCCAGCGACGAGTCGGAGGTCTGGTCCGGCCGGGCCGACAGCACCTTCCCGGGCAGCTGGGCCGTGGAGCGGAGCCGGTACTGCAGCAGCACGCCCTTGCCCCGGCGCTCCCGGTGCGGCGAGTCGCTGGCCGGCTGCAGGGACTCCAGGGACGAGGAGTCCGGGCGCTCCTCCGCGGAGTCGGGCCCGTCCGCCAGCGAGTCGCGCTTCAGCAGCTCCGGGGAGAGCACGCTCGACGTGGCCACCAGGAAGTCCACCGGGCTGCTGTAGGCGTTCAGCGAGGTCATTCCCTTTCCTGTCCGGGGGAAAACACGGAGCCAGGATGTTACGGTGCCTTACATTACATCCCTGCTGCAAAACGCAGCCATGCCAGCTTGAGCAGCTGGAGAAAAGCTGGAGAATTGAGCTGAAGCTGGTCATAAAGCTGGTCTAGCTGGGTATGAACTGGTCATAAAGCTGGTCTAGCTGGGTATGAACTGGTCAACCAGCATGGTCAAGCTGGTCAGAAAACTGGTCTATCTGGGTATGAGCTGGTCATGAAGCTGGTCTAGCTGGGTATGAACTAGTCAATCAGCATGGTCAAGCTGGTCAGATAACTGGTCTAGCTGGGTATGAGCTGGTCATAAAGCTGGTCTAGCTGGTCATAAAACTGGTCTAGCTGGGTATGAGCTGGTCATGAAGCTGGTCTAGCTGGGTATGAACTGGTCATGAAGCTGGTCTAGCTGGGTATGAACTGGTCAACCAGCATGGACAAGCTGGTCATAAAACTGGTCTAGCTGGGTATGAGCTGGTCATAAAGCTGGTCTAGCTGGTCATAAAACTGGTCTAGCTGGGTATGAGCTGGTCATAAAGCTGGTCTAGCTGGGTATGGGCTGGTCATAAAGCTGGTCTAGCTGGGTATGAGCTGGTCATAAAACTGGTCTAGCTGGGTATGAGCTGGTCATAAAGCTGGGTATGAGCTGGTCATAAAGCTGGTCTAGCTGGGTATGGGCTGGTCATAAAGCTGGTCTAGCTGGGTATGAGCTGGTCATAAAACTGGTCTAGCTGGGTATGAGCTGGTCATAAAGCTGGGTATGAGCTGGTCATAAAGCTGGTCTAGCTGGGTATGAGCTGGTCATAAAGCTGGTCTAGCTGGGTATGAGCTGGTCATAAAGCATGGCCAAGCTGACCTGGTCAACCAGCTATCAACTGTTTCAAAAGCAGTTTTTTTTTTCCAGAAGGGATTACAGGCATTTGGCAGACGCTTTTATCCAGAGCATAACCAAGAATAAGTACACTGAAAACCCTCAAGGGAAGTACAATTCCAAGCGCTAGAAGTGACCACACAGATTAATCTACAGGGTCAAAGAAAGAGCAAACAATAGCATCAATAAAACAGTCCAGCAAATGTAACACTAGCAATAATAAAACTAGTGTGCAAACAGTACGTGCATAACTACAATGAACAGCTCACATTCTATTTAGAAATTACAGGGAGGTAGGGAGGGGTGGGGAGAGGTGCAGCCTGAAGAGGTGAGTCTAATTATAGTCAATCATATTTTACTGTATACAATGCTGCTATTAAGGGATTGTTAGAAAATACTTCACAAATGGCATCCCACCAAATGTATTATTATTCCAAAGATATACAAAGATATACAAATATACAAGGAAATTGCTGTTCCATTTCAGGTAATCAGTCAATCTACCTGTCTACCAAACAACCCATCAAACAATAATTCATAGTTTTTCCAGCTCCTGCTCATAACAAGGAGTTGTACTTCACAGGCTGCATTCTATACAAACAATTAGTTTTGCAGTTCGAAAAAATCAAGCAAGGCTGACAGTTTAAATAAATGAATAAATAATGAAATCAAATTTTATTCAATACAGTTCTCCTAACAAAGACTTGCGACAGACAGCTCCACAAATCGCATTCCACAGTATATAACCAATTCATGAGATTCCCAAGGGAACACAACCATATTCTATAAACAGTATAAATGTTTGGCTCAAGGGGATTAGAAAAAAAAAAGAAAAAAAAAGAAGAATAAGCCCTCAAACTTTCATGAGGAACAAAGTTGAAAATTTCCCTTCAGTAGACTAGTGCCAAGCAAAGATAAAACTTTTAAGAGCAAAACCACCTTATCTGTTTGGGTGGAAAATATAATTAGGTTTGAGAAGAAACCGGGTTGTAAAAGAAGCAGAAATTATGCGGTTTTATCAGGTATTAACAGCTGAAGCAGACAAAAACCTGAGGAGGCAGGCACACGAGGGAGTTTAGATTCAGCTTTTACCACAGCAGGAATACCCATAACTACGCCGAACACATGCTCTCTGAAATACCCACCTACTAAACCCCAGTCACACTTTGCATAATGCGCGTTTCACAAAAGGAGCGGCCGCAGAGTGCTGTGGCTTTCACACCGCGATAATACATCGTTCCCACCAAGTGCGGCGTTGCACTTCCTTTGTGAGGCCACGCCCAGCTCAGAGGCATTTCGGCGCTATCAGATAATTACCCCCGCTGTTAGGTAGGAGTCGCTCCGTGGGTCTGACTGAGCGCTGAGACGCCCCCATGTTCAACTCCATGTTTGATCTGTTATTCTGGAGATGTCATACTAACTACACCAAATACAGCTCAATCCCCTGATTTACATGTTACTTAGGAGAAGATCTACAGCTGTTACTGCTTATTTAGGACATGTCCTGTAGTTCTTACTGGGTATTTAGGAGCTGTTGTCCTGTAGCTGTTATTGGTTATTTAGGACCTTCTCCTGTAGCTGATACTGGTTATTTAGATGATGCCCTGTAGATGTTACCGGTTATTTAGGAGATGTCTTGTAACTGTTACTGGTTATTTAGGAGATGTTGTTCTGTAGCTGTTATTGGTTATTTAGGAGATTACCTGTAGATGTTACTGGTTATTTAGGAGATTCCCTGTAGATGTTATTGGTTATTTGGGAGATGACCTGTAGCTGATACTGTTATTTAGGAGATATCCTGTAGCTGTCACTCCACTCCACAACCTGCAGTTACCTGTTACACCTGTTATTACCTGTCACCTGTTATTACCTGTTATATCTGTTATTACATATTACACCCATTATTACCTATAATATGTTATTACATGTTATTAACTGTTAGTACCTGTTATACCGGTTGTTACCTCATACACCCATTATAACATGTTATACCAGTTATTACCTGTTATTACCTCTTATACATGTTAAACCTGTTATTACATGTTACACCTGTTATTACCTGTTATACCTGTAATTAAGTCTTACACCTGTTACTACCTGTTATTACCTGTCACCTGTTATTACCTGTTATATCTGTTATTACATATTACACCCGTTATTACCTATAACATGTTTACATGTTATTACATGTTATTAACTGTTATTACCTGTTATACCTGTTATTACCTCTTACATCTCTTATTACCTCGTATTGCCTGTTACAGCTGTTATTACCTGTTATTACATGTAATCTGTTATTACATGTTATACCAGTTATTACCTGTTATTACCTCTTATACATGTTAAACCTGTTATTACATGGTGTACCTGTTATTACTTGTTATACCTGTTATTACGTCTTACACCTGTTATTACCTGTTATTACCTGTGACCGGTTATTACCTGTTATTTTGGGGATGCCCTCCAGCTTGGGCACCGGCAGAGTGATGATGATGCCCTGGGCAGTGCCCACCCACAGCAGGCCCTGGCAGATGAGCAGGCTGGTGACACGCACGGCCTTCTGACCTGTGGGACAGATGCAGCTATTAACAGTGCTCATTAACACACACTCTGTACCTGCGATGCTCCGCTGTCTAACACACCTGTAGCTCATTAACACACACTCTATACCTGCGATGCTCCGCCGTCTAACACACCTGTAGCTCATTAACACACACTCTATACCTGCGATGCTCCGCCGTCTAACACACCTGGAGCTCACTGGGACACGAAACACTCTTTACCTGCGATGCTCTGCCGTCTAACACTCCTGGAAGAGCGGCCTGTAGCGCAGTGGTTAAGGTACGTGACTGGGACACGCAAGGTCGGCAGTGCGATCCCCAGTGTAGCCACAATAAGATCCTCACAGCTGTCGGGCCCTTGAGCAAGGCGCTTAGCCCTGCATTGCTCCAGGGGAGGATTGTCTCCTGCTTAGTCTAATCAACTGTAAGTTGCTTTGGATAAAAGCATCAGCCAAATGACATGTAATTTAATACCTGTGTTATCCACCTCCTCACCTGAGCCTTTCCCCCTATCATACTACTCCACGCTTTCACCCACCTTTTTCCACTATTCTCACCTGCTCTACGCTTGGTGTGTGTGTGTGTGTGTGTGTGTGTGTATACAGTGAGCACCATAAGTCACGGATGAAAATACCCCCAAAATAAAGCAGACTGCACATCGACCTCATTTTCAATGTGTCCTGTAACTCAAAAGTGCTAGAGTACAGAACCAAAATAACAAAACATGTGTCACCGTCCAATGAATTATGGTGCTCACTGTACAAGAGCGTAGGTATGTGTCTTAGTGCGCATGTGTGTGTGCGTACGTGTGCGTGTGTATGTGTGGAACTATGCAGTGATGCTGGTCCATTCTCCATCACTGTGCCGGTCCATTCTCCATTGCTTGTGTCGCACATCTTTCACCGATTATATCAGCGAATTCGGGGGCCATTTTCTCCCTCACAAGCTCTTAAAGCGGGCGGTCACTGGACGGGTGGCCCGGGCCCAGGGGGGCGGCCATTAGGATTCGGCAGACCTCCAGAGTCACGCGCCCTTACCGCGCATCAGCATCATTTAACCCGCCAATTAGCGCATGACATCATATTGTTCTCCCGTTTGTGTTCGTGTGGGACGGAGCGGGTTGCAATTAGCGCGGCAGAAAATATGAAGGAATAAAATTATCAGTGGAAGAGCGTGCGCCGGTCCCAATTAAAATTCATCTCTGCGGCAGGCCTTTCATGTCGACGCATAAACAAATATCTCGAGCTTTCGCTCAACGTCCGCGGCACAAACCCTTCAATTCAGCCCGAACAATGGTACAGAATGTTCCGCGGCGTGGACAGCCGTATGCTAATCTACCCGGCTGCTCGGCATCCAGGAAACGCCGTGACCTGTCGGGTATTCCGATGAATTATAACTGACACCAGCCACCGTCACACAGAGACATATACTACATAGTTTATCATGTGATATATTAATATATAGGATATCTGCATTTTATTTTCGATCCAATGATACACACTCTTTTGTGTGACAATAGCTTCTTGCCTGTTTACTGCGTCTATTTAATTCCCCTTTGATGATGTATGATGATGTAATGCATAGGTATTATGATTTGATTATCAATTCTTTATCAGAGCAAAGTGCATAAACTTGTTGGGATCTGAAGTCAGGAATCTGACTTGGCCATTGAACATTTAAGATGTGTTAAATCTGTGTAGTTTGTGCAGAAAGGAGAAGAAGCAGATTTTTTATTGCGTTTTGCAATAACGATCAACCATGGTACACAGCACACCAGTAGGGTGTGTAAGGTATGCAATCATAACTGAACGCATTTCACTGTGGCAGAATGATTGCAGTGAGCAGTGTTGGATCTGTTACTGCGCAGAATGATTGCAGTGAGCAGTGTTTGATCTGTTACTGCGGCAGAATGATTGCAGTTAGCAGTGCTTGATCTGTTACTGCGGCAGAATGATTGCAGTGAGCAGTGTTTGATCTGTTACTGCGGCAGAATGATTGCAGTTAGCAGTGTTTGCTCTGTTACTGCGGCAGAATGATTGCAGTTAGCAGTGTTTGATCTGTTACTGTATTACTGCGGCAGAATGATTGCAGTGAGCAGTGTTTGATCTGTTACTGCGGCAGAATGATTGCAGTTAGCAGTGCTTGATCTGTTACTGCGGCAGAATGATTGCAGTGAGCAGTGTTTGATCTGTTACTGCGGCAGAATGATTGCAGTTAGCAGTGCTTGATCTGTTACTGCGGCAGAATGATTGCAGTGAGCAGTGTTTGATCTGTTACTGCGGCAGAATGATTGCAGTTAGCAGTGCTTGATCTGTTACTGCGGCAGAATGATTGCAGTGAGCAGTGTTTGATCTGTTACTGCGGCAGAATGATTGCAGTTAGCAGTGCTTGATCTGTTACTGCGGCAGAATGATTGCAGTGAGCAGTGTTTGATCTGTTACTGCGGCAGAATGATTGCAGTGAGCAGTGTTTGATCTGTTACTGCGGCAGAATGATTGCAGTGAGCAGTGTTTGATCTGTTGCTGTGTTACTGCGGCAGAATGATTGCAGTGAGCAGTGTTTGATCTGTTACTGTATTACTGCGGCAGAATGATTGCAGTGAGCAGTGTTTGATCTGTTGCTGTGTTACTGCGGCAGAATGATTGCAGTGAGCAGTGCTTGATCTGTTACTGCGGCAGAATGATTGCAGTTAGCAGTGTTTGATCTGTTACTGTATTACTGCGGCAGAATGATTGCAGTGAGCAGTGTTTGATCTGTTACTGCGGCAGAATGATTGCAGTGAGCAGTGTTGGATCTGTTACTGCGGCAGAATGATTGCAGTTAGCAGTGCTTGATCTGTTACTGCGGCAGAATGATTGCAGTTAGCAGTGTTTGATCTGTTACTGTATTACTGCGGCAGAATGATTGCAGTTAGCAGTGTTTGATCTGTTACTGTATTACTGCGGCAGAATGATTGCAGTGAGCAGTGTTTGATCTGTTACTGCGGCAGAATGATTGCAGTGAGCAGTGTTTGATCTGTTACTGCGGCAGAATGATTGCAGTGAGCAGTGTTTGCTCTGTTGCTGTGAGTCTGAGGTGTGTGGTTAGGTGTGTGGTGATGTCTTAATCTGCAGTATTACCGCTGTCCGCTTTGCCCTTACTATATTTCATCTGCATTGCCTCTGACAACCTCCAAGTTTTTTCACCTTGCCCGGCTGAAAATAAGAAAGGCAGCATAACAAATCCTGACACACTTCACATGAATGGGGGGGGGGGGGCGGGGGTTGTGGAATTCATCTCAAAATGCCTCAATACCGAAAGCTGCGTTTGAACTTTTTTTTTTTTTTTTGGAAGTTTGGCAAAAAGTTTCCATCTTAAATTACGTACAAAGGTTAAGCCTTGTAAAATGACTGCTTTTCTCTTCAGCGAATCACTCTGGGTTGCCTTTCACAGATAGACAGAATTGGTTTTGCTGATGAATATTTTATCAGAGTGCAGGGAGATTTGAGAAGAGAACCAGATGTCTGCAGCACTATGGATGGTGCAGAGGAGAGGAGAGGAGAGGAGAGGAGAGGAGAGGAGAGGACGGGGGAGGAGAGAAGAGAGGAGAGAAACACACAAACAACCTGTGCTGAAACCTGGAGTGGAAATGAAAGCGTTTCCATGGCAACCCCTTCTAATAAACCCAGGGCTGAGAAGTGGTCCTTAAACTCCCCGGAGATTCCTTCTTTTCCCGTTTATTAATTCCCGCCTATAAACCCGTATCTTCATTACCACACTTCTTTCTCCCGCTTTTAAAACCCACAATTAAGCGGTCGGTCGGTCGGTCCCGGGTTCGGAGAGAGCGAGAGAACGCCGAAAGCCAAGCAGTCAAAACCGGAAACAGAAGGCTGGGGCGTAATTGGCGCTCCGTTGTCTCCCTCTTTGTACATGGAGTTTTATTGCAAACTAACAAAAGAACGAAGGAATTATTCGCATTTATAGTGTATGTGTGTGTGTGTGTGTGTGTGTGTGTGTGTGTGTGTGTGTGTGTGTGTGTGTGTGTGTGTGTGCGGGGGGATGGGTAGGGGGTGTGAGGTGTTTGTTAATGCAGGGCAGTAATCTTACATCAAACTGTCATATATGTATCAGTTATGGGGGTGTGTAATACATTTATTCTGTTAATAATGTGCTATGGCACAGTGAAACATAACACTATAAATGACAATAATATTAGCCTTGGATCTACTGTAAATAATCTTCTACCCAGTATGTTCCATATGAATAGTTCCCAGAGCTGGGAATAGTTCGTAAAGTTTAGAATAGTTCTCAGAGTTTGGAATAGTTCCCAGAGTTAGGAATAATTAGTAGAGTTTGGAATAGTTCTCAGAGTTGGGAATAGTTCCCAGATTTAGGAATAGTTCCCAGAGTTTGGACTAGTTATCAGAGTTAGGAATAGCTCCCAGGTTTAGGAATAATTGGCAGAGTTAAGAATAGAGGCAGAGACGTACCTGGGTCCAGGAAGGTGGAGCGCGTGGAGATGTTGATATCCTGAAGGTGTGCCAGCGTCTCCGTGTGGAACAGGCAGATGGACGAACCCTCGGAAAACGCCATCCACACCCCGCCCCCCGCCCGCACCATGTGGGCTACACTCACTGCGGGGTCCTGATGGGCCTCAAAACTCTGAGAGAGGGAGAGAGAGAGAGAGAGAGGGGGGAGGGAGAGAGGGGGGGAGGGAGAGAGAGGGGGGAGGGAGAGAGAGAGGGGGGAGAGGGAGAGAGGGGAGGGAGAGAGGGGGGGAGGGAGAGAGGGAGGGGAGAGAGGGGGAGAGGGAGAGAGAGAGAGAGAGGCGAGGGGGAGAGGGGGGAGAGGGAGAGAGAGAGAGGGGGAGAAAGGGAGAGAGGGAGAGAGAAAGTGGGGGAGAGGGAGAAAGAGAGAGAGGGAGGGGAGAGAGGGGGAGAGGGAGAGAGAGAGAGAGGCGGGGGGAGAGGGGGAGAGGGAGAGAGAGAGAGGCAGGGGAGAGAGGGGGAGAGGGAGAGAGAGAGAGGCAGGGGAGAGAGGGGGAGAGGGAGAGACAGAGAGAGAGAGAGGCGGGGGAGAGAGGGGGAGAGGGGGAGAGACCGGGGAGAGACAGAGAGAGGCGGGGGGGAGAGGGGGAGAGGGGGAGAGAGGGAGAGAGAAAGTGGGGGAGAGGGAGAAAGAGAGAGAGGGAGGGGAGAGAGGGGGAGAGGGGGAGAGAGAGAGAGAGAGGTGGAGAGGGAGAGAGACGGGGAGAGGGAGAGAGAGGCGGGGGGAGAGGGGGAGAGGGAGAGAGAGAGAGAGGCAGGGCGGGACAGGGAGAAATTTGTCATGTACAGCCACACTTGTTTTATTGCAATAATGGCAAGGGCACAAAACAATAGAAGAGCAACACTTTCTTTGGATTGATACCGCAGTCATTATTTTCCACAATCTACCCATTCAGTAATCTTCCAAGACTGGTAATTGCTTCTGTGAGGAACATAATGGTCACTCTTGATGAGACTCGTTAAAATTGATGCCATTATCCTAATTTCACACAGTCACCCACTGAATCAGAGCCTAGATTCATATTAATACAGTTCATCATGACGGGAGCAGGCTCACAGCATCAGGTGCAGTGTGGGAACTACAGCAGCGAAGATGAGCCAGGACATGTTAGATAACCACGGCAACAGGATGCTAAAGGCAACAGGATGCTAAAGGGTTAATGCGTGAATCAACGGCATGGACTCTTGCGTAACGCTGCACTTGACCATACAGGCGAGCGAGTGTTGTTTTGTTCACAAACACATCTCGCTCAGCTAACAATAGCCCGGTTGTAGATGATTACTGTAATTTGCATCGTGTGGTGACAGTAGATTAAGACATGGCTGTTTTCCTTTCTTCTGTAACTTTAGTCAAGGACCTATGGGCCACTCTACTCTGAAAGCAAAGTTGTGCAAGTTGCAAAGTCAATTATTTTAGAAATGTAATTCAAACTACTTTGTAAAAAAAAAAAAAGATCATGTCCACAAGACATGATGCAGGTGTGAAAAATGCCTTTGAACCGCTACACAGCTCAGTGAGAACCACTATACAGCTCCCCACTGAAGGGGAGAACCAAGAACGTGTGGCAGTCGGCAGTTGATTGTTGGCAACTTTAGTGGTGAAGTACTTCTCTCCAATCAGGGTGAGAGGGAGGAGAGAGAGCGGAAGTGGGTTTGAAAAAAGATCTGTAGGGCCGAACGTAGTTGGTAGTTCCGGTAGTTAACTGCACCTCAAAATGACCAAAAAAAAGTGAGGTGAATCAGGCAGCGAGCTGATGGTCCCAAAAGATCCACCTCCTCTCTGGGCTGGGCAGCATCCCTACCTGTCTCACTGTTCACACTCTGAGGCGGGGTGCGTGAGGAATTTGGTTTTCCCGGTGGAACGAACCACTGACCCGTCCAGAAAGAACAGCCCAATTCCAAGAAGCAAGGCTGATTAGCTTAGCTTAGTTTAGCTTAGCTTAACTATTCTTATGGCGGCTGCAATCTAATTGGAAAATTCCACACTTTCATTTTCCAGGAGGCGACAGGCAGGAGGTGCTGTGCGTACACAGTTCAAAAGCTCACATTCTTCCTCTGCGTTGGATCAATGGGGGGGGGGGGGGTGCATGAGGAATTTGGTTTTACCAGCGGCCAATTCCAATGAGCAATCTAATTGGAAAATTCCACACTTTCATTTTACAGGAGCAGACAGGCAGGAGGTGTTGTGCGTACACTCTTAATAAGGAGCAGACAGGCAGGAGGTGTTGTGCGTACACTCTTAATAAGGAGCAGGGAGACAGGAGGTGTTGTGCGTACACTCTTAATAAGGAGCAGGGAGACAGGAGGTGTCGTGCACACACTCTTAATAAGGAGCAGGGAGACAGGAGGTGTTGTGCATACACTCTTAATAAGGAGCAGGGAGACAGGAGGTGTCGTGCACACACTCTTAATAAGGAGCAGGGAGACAGGAGGTGTTGTGCGTACACTTTCAATAAGGAGCAGACAGGCAGGAGGTGTTGTGCGCACACTCTTAATAAGGAGCAGGGAGGCAGGAGGTGTGCACACACTCTTAATAAGGAGCAGGGAGGCAGGAGGTGTGCACACACTCTTAATAAGGAGCAGGGAGGCAGGAGGAGAGCTGGCCCACACTCCCCTGGGGTCAGTTCAGAGAGAGTGCTTCTCGTAGGCAGTTCAAAAGCTCACAGTTCTTCCCCCGCGCCGGATCGATCAGCCGGAGACGACGTGGAGCGCGTGAGCGAGACCATCACAGCGGAGAAGCATCGCGGGGCGCGAGGGACCATCACCTGCTGCCCACACCTCCACCGCGGGGATCAGATCTCTCTACTCTCAATCCGTCCGTCGATTAACTCAATCCCTCTTCACAGCCAGGCCTGTCCGTGAGGCAACGGCAGCGCGGCGAACAGAGGATCCGCGGCGTGAAGTTCACAGACGGGGAGGAGCCCTCCGAATGGAGCGCTTATTGTCGATATCTTGCTCACGAGGGCCCCCGACGCTACACAATCGACCGGATCTGGAGCTGGCCGAACGCCCGTCCCATTTTACACAAAATTGAAACGTTGCCCACACTCTCCCACAGAATGACACCGGAGTCCGAGAAGCCTCCCACCCCACCCTGGTCTCCCCCCCGACAGCGACGGAGGAAGCCGCAGAACGAGAAACATTTCTGAGAGACACGGCGATCGTTTGTCAGCCCTGTAGTGCATCAGAGAGCCGCTGTGTTTGGTGGAGGGCCGGGGGTGTGGGGATGTGGGGGTGTGGGAAGGATCAGAAGTCTCCCGACCAGCTTGCGGGATGACGCCGTAACCTGATTTGGCTTTTGAAGAAGCGTTAAGAAGGCGCGGACTCTTCCGTTTTTCACGTTGTGCGGTTTTTCAGTGGGGCACCTGGCTGAGACGTTGGACGCGCGTGCGCTCTGGGAGAGAGTCTTTGAAGACGCGTTAAGACGCCTTCGGACGGACGCTGCCGGCTCCGCTTATTTCCCTCCGCTCAGCACGCAGGAGGGAGGGCGCACCGCGCCCGAGATTTTAAGCTGAAGAACAAAATAAGGGAGGCTGGCCTGCGGGAGGCAAGGGGGGTCTGCTGAGCGCCGTGACCTGCCCGGCGGGAGGAGTCGATAGCAGGGAGCCGCGGCTGAGGTTAGAGATCCGCCTCGACGCCTCCGCTCCATGTCACGCCCGCCGCCGCGTAAAAACCCGCCAGACCTCCTGTTCCCCCGCCAGACCTCCTGTCCCCCCGCCAGACCTCCTGTTCCCCCGCCAGCCCTCCTGTCCCCCCGCCAGCCCTCCTGTCCCCCCGCCAGCCCTCCTGTTCCCCCGCCAGACCTCCTGTCCCCCCGCCAGCCCTCCTGTCCCCCCGCCAGCCCTCCTGTCCCCCCGCCAGCCCTCCTGTTCCCCCGCCAGACCTCCTGTCCCCCCGCCAGACCTCCTGTCCCCCCGCCAGACCACCTGTTCTCCTGCCAGACCTCCTTTCCCCCCGCCAGACCTCCTGTTCCCCCGCCAGACCACCTGTTCCCCTGCCAGACCTCCTGTCCCCCCGCCAGCCCTCCTGTCCCCTCGCCAGCCCTCCTGTTCCCCCGCCAGACCACCTGTTCCCCTGCCAGACCTCCTGTCCCCCCGCCAGACCACCTGTTCCCCTGCCAGACCTCCTGTCCCCCCGCCAGACCTCCTGTCCCCCCGCCAGCCCTCCTGTTCCCCCGCCAGACCTCCTGTCCCCCCGCCAGACCTCCTGTTCCCCCGCCAGACCACCTGTTCCCCTGCCAGACCTCCTGTCCCCACGCCAGACCTCCTGTTCCCCCGCCAGACCACCTGTTCCCCTGCCAGACCTCCTGTCCCCCCGCCAGACCTCCTGTCCCCCCGCCAGACCTCCTGTTCCCTCACCAGACCTCCTGTCCCCCCGCCAGACCTCCTGTTCCCCCGCCAGACACCGTGCAGAACCCCCCGCCAGACGCCGTGCCCAAATAAGACTCCTTTCGCTCGGCGTTACTGTGACAACCGATCTGCGCAAAAAAAAACAACAAAAAAAAACAAAACAAACACAAGCGCCAATAATATCCGGTGACCTCGTCTGCTTGCATCAGCGACTGTGGCGATAAACTTTTTTGAGTGTTTGACATTTTTTGGGGAAAAACATAGTTTCTGTTCTTTTTGCCCATTTACTTGTCCTTGTAAAAGACTGGTTTCTGCATGAGGGACGAGCTTACTCACGATTATGGCGGGATGTGATGTGGTCTGCTTTATAGAGGAGCTGGGTGGTTATGGGGGGGGGGAGGGGAGTCAACGTGACTTTTTCCATTTGTTTGAGCATCTTCCCCTCGAGGGAGAAGGTCATATGTAATAAGACCGGCCCCGATACACTCTCCGGCGTCCCCCGGCTCCGGGATCAATCAGGAGCAGATGAGAAATAGCCCCCGCAATCACCGAAATCAGGCCAATCGCACGACGTGTCAAGAGGTTTTCATTCCGCCCTCAGAACACAAAGAATAACTGCGGGAAGTTCATCGCCGGATCGATAGCCGTGGGCAGGCAGGGCCGAAGGTCTCGTTAAACACCTGTACGGCCATCAGTATGTTCCGCGCTCTCTGGCCGGAGCACGGAGACCGACAGACCGCGTCTTAATCAAGCGTCCGAGCGAAACCGCCCGGACTTCTATCGGCGAGTTAGGCGTGCCGCAGATTCAGGGCGATAGAAAAATCTAAACAATGAATCACTCGCAATTATTGACCTTTGAGCCCCATCGACTTTTCCCGAGCAGAGTTTGTCCCCGAACAGCAGGGCTTCGGTTATTCCGGCTGTAACAGATAGCAGCACACAGGGAGGTGGTGGGAAGGGGGGGGTGAAGGGCTGAGTTTGGGAACCACCGCTCTTCAGTAGTGAAGACATAGGGCTCATTCCAACTGCTTATTTTTCTCTTCCTCGATCCTGACCCAGACATCGATCGAGCTCGGCCATCGTTCAGGGCATTCCAGAGCTTTAAATGTTCCTTCTAGGAGCTAGAAGTGGAAGTTAGGAACTCCTCTGAGCAAAGAAATATCAGCTCATCCTCGATGGAAGCATTTTTTCAGAAGGCCTGACGTACACAGTACATTACATTACATTATTGGCATTTGGCAGACGCTCTTATCCAGAGCGACGTACAGTTGATTAGACTAAGCAGAAGACAATCCTCCCCTGGAGCAATGCAGGGTTAAGGGCCCAACGGCTGTGTGGATCTTATTATGGCTACACCGGGATTAGAACCACCAACCTTGTGTGTCCCAGTCACGCACCTTAACCAGTACGCTACAGGCCGCCGTAAAAATGATCGACCTGTGGATCCAGCTCTCCCCATCTGCCACGTCTGTAACTGACGTGGCATCGAACTGACGTTTGACATTCCATTTGCCTAAATAACGTTCTCGATTTCCCCGTCTTTACTTTGACTTTTCTCACCTCTCCCGATGGGCAGAGCCAGGAGTAGGAGAAGGAGTAGAAACAGGAGCAAGAAAAAGAGGTGAAAAATAAGCGGCTGGAATGAGCCCTTAGCTTCTCTTCCACTCCAGGTTACCATGGCGATTGAGCCCTCAGGCCGCCATTTTGGCTTCCGGGGCGGGGGGCGCTTACCTGCGTGTGGAGGCTGGAGCCTTGGATCACGGTGACCCGGTTGGCGCAGCTGGCCCAGACGCAGTCCTCCAGCGCCAGCAGGGTCCGGACGGGCTGGGCCCCCACCACCACCCTGCGGCACGACGCAGAGTCCCAGAGCTCCGCTGGGAACAGAGCACAGGCAAAACTCAGCTGCCGATCCAAGCACAGCACCGCGCAGAGCTGGGGCGGCTCCGCGGAGGAAAGAAACACTCCCAGAAAGTGTATTTACTTTTCATTTTTATTCCCGCCTTTCTGCATTCTCAAATCATAAAACATTCAAAATGCAATTTAGAAGGGCGCCACTGCCTGTTCTCTGAATTTTTCATGCACAGCGCTGACTTAAAACTTCAAAATCGTTCAAAATAATATGCACTTGAAAATGAACCCTCAGGAATCCCGGTAACTTAGCAAGCGGAAAAAAAAAAAAAAACATCCTGGGACAGAACATCCAAACAAAAATACCTTTCCTGCCTTTCAATAATAATTTTTTTAAAAGTTTCATTTTCTCAAGCGATTATAATAATTGTTTTGATATGTTAAGGCAATTTTAAAGCGATGTTGATGGTATGTCAGGAAGTGAAAGCTGAGCCTTCTGATTGGTTAACTGCAGCAGCCCGGACACATCCTGCCCGTAGCATGCTAATGAAGCAGCAGCAGATCCAGGTGAACCCAGCCCCTTCATTAACATTAGGAGTTGTTTACTCGTGCTGTTAATAGCACCACCGTGCCCTGTGTGATTTACACGTGTGCGTTTATACTTCCCCATGTCCTGTTCTCAAAACACAATTCTGTAGGGGGGTGGGGGGGTATTTGGGTCTCTCGTCTGGAGTCTTAAAAGTGTCATTCTTAATAACAATAACAGCTGTTACACTATACAAACACGATTATACAATACATCCACGTGGCGTCACGTTCAGAAAATATTTCACTGCTATCATATTCCATTCGCTGCTGGAACGACTTGTTCTTTTTAAACAAAAAAAAATGACTTTAGATTTTCCCTTCCGACTATTATTAGTCTCACTATTCTTGAGTCGCTGGCGTACAGTAAGACATTCTCAAACAGATCAAGCTTAAGTTAATCTGAACATAAATCACCAAAGGAACACTAACTGCCTGAGACGGCTTTGTTCCTTCATCCCTCCTTTATTCTTTTCCCCTTTCTTCCTTTCTTTTTTTTCAATTACACAAAAAATAAATATTTAATATGCACGACAGGCGCACACAACGCAAAATCCGCTACGCTCTGGCAGAATTACACTCGCCGAGAAGGGAATTGCCTCGTTGACACAGCGAGATAAGAGGTAATCTAGGTACAGTAATGAAACTGTATTATTGCACAGGCTAACTATATTGCGGGGAGACTCCTGACACCTGCATTACGGGCCCAAGCTATCCTTCACGCCCGGATCACCAGAGCAGAGCTACGAATTACAATGCCACTCCACCTCCGTCGTACTTTCAGTCTTTTAGGGAAAGTATGAGATATTTCAAATGTGATTCGTTTTTTATGAAACAGTAATTTCAATATCTTATATAATATACCACAAAAGCAGAAAGTTTAATGTCAGGACAGCGTTCTAATGCAACATGGCAGTGTCTAAACACTCTTTCTGATTGGACAAACTCACATCTTCCAATTCATGCTTGGAGTGGGATTTGGAGTTATTGTAATGTAACACATTTGCATAGATAGATTTAGTTGAGGATTTCCTCCGGAGCAAATTACAGATTCAAAGAATATAATAAGGCCAGGCAAACAGCAGCATAGATCACAGAAAAATAACACCACTGAAAGAATGCATCACAGTAAGAAGCAATGTTACAATAAACATATTTTTAGAAACAAGTCCCGCAATGAAGAAGACTATAAAACATGAGGCAGAAATAATAGAACTGGCTAAAGTTCAATAAACTCCTAATGGTCCTGTCCTAGGATGTTCTGTCCCAGCTATTTGTTTGCCACACAACTAATGTATGGCACTGAAAAAGGAGCAAAAAAATGCATATACATTTCTCATATATACGGCCCATACTGTATAAGACAAAGTTTAAAAAAGAATATGCTCTCCCGGGAGGTACTACTGCAGTGTAGCACACTCACACATTCTACAATGGCTTAATACTTCCACAGGATTTGAAGTTGAGCTAAGTTCAGCTCGTTGCCTGGTGGAACTTCAGGTTCAGAAGTTAGAGCAGCACTAGCTTCTGCGATATTCATTCACGAGTGAAATGGAACTTTTGGGGGAATTTTTGAAGGGCGGGGAGTCGACTTCACTGAAGTCAAATGAGGATGCGTGCTGCTGTGTGAAACGGATATTGGTTGGAGGGGAACGGAAAACTGACGGACATTTGATCGACATACACCCCCACTGGTACACAATAACGTAAAATCTGAACTCAAATCATTTTCCAGGAAATGGGTGTAAAAAAAAAAAAAAAACTGGTGTGAAAATACACAGGTATTACAATTTTATTAATTTTATGGAATATATACGTATGGCTTGTTTGTATGGTTAAAAAGAATTTACTAAATCCAGGAAAAAGTTCATTTAGAATTTACATTACTTTACATTATAGTTGCTTGGTAGACGCCCTTACCCAGAGCGACGTACAATAAAGCTTTCAGCTTGTTTTTAAGGAGCAGGACAACAGTAATTATAGACAAGTACATGTGTTATTTAGCTGATACTTTTGTCCAAAGTGATTAAACTACGCAGGGGAGCAATCCGCCCTGGAGCAATGCGGGATTAAGGGCCTTGCTCAAGGGCCCAACAGCTGTGCAGAACTTATCACGGCTACACCGGGGCTTGAACCACCAACCTTCCGGGTCCCAGTCATGTACCTTAGCCACTAGGCTACAGGCTGGTTTTGCTGCAGATTATTCGCTGGTTACTGCCCTGTACTGCTGTGTACTGCTGTGTGCTGCCCTGTACTGTTGTGTGCTGCCCTGTACTGCTGTGTACTGCTGTGTGCTGCCCTGTACTGCTGTGTACTGCTGGTTACTGCCCTGTACTGCAGTGTACTGCTGTGTGCTGCCCTGTACTGCTGTGTACTGCTGTGTGCTGCCCTGTACTGCTGTGTACTGCTGTGTGCTGCCCTGTACTGCTGTGTACTGCTGTGTACTGCTGTGTGCTGCCCTGTACTGCTGTGTACTGCTGGTTACTGCCCTGTACTGCAGTGTACTGCTGTGTGCTGCCCTGTACTGTTGTGTACTGCTGTGTGCTGCCCTGTACTGCTGTGTACTGCTGTGTGCTGCCCTGTACTGCTGTGTACTGCTGTGTGCTGCCCTGTACTGCTGTGTACTGCTGTGTGCTGCCCTGTATTGCTGTGTGGATGCGGTGGCAGTGGAAGACGGCAGGCGGCTCACCTCCATCCTTGCGACCGTACACCAGCACCCCTCCGTCTCTCAGCCCAGCGAACAGGAAGTGGGCCGTGTGTTTCAGGCACAGGATGGGACAGCCGTCCGGACTGCTGAACGTCTGCAGGCACTGAGCGGCTGTGTCCACACTGCCGTAAACCAGGATGCTGGGAGGAGGAGGAGGAGGAGGAGGAGGAGGAGGAGGGGGAGGAGGAGGAGGAGGAAGAGGAAGATGAAGGGGAAGAAGATATACTTTATTGAGCCCTGTGGGGTAATCTGTCCTCTGCATTTGACCCATCCTCCTTACTCAGGAGTAGTGGGCAGTCACAGTGCAGTGCAATGCAATGTCGGGTTGAGGGCCTTGCTCAAGGGCCCAACAGCTGCACTGATCTTATCGTGGCTACACCAGAGATTGAACCACCGACCTCCCGGGCCCCAGTCATGTACCTTCGCCACGAGGCAGCAGCCCGCCCACACAAGAGGAAGGAAGAGAGATCGGGGGCCTGACAATTCTGAACACGTCTGGATCAAAGTGAAGTCTAACTCGCATCTCAAAATGGCCGCTTCCAAACGTTCCTTCAGGGAGGCTCTGCCGTGTCAGTCCACTCAGTTTCTCCTCATTTGCTCGAGTCCCTTCCACTTCTATCCTCGCAGCTGACGCCACACACTCGGATGAAGCCGGGAAGGACTCGATGCGGAGCGTAGGAAGCGCATTCCCCCCCCCTCTCTCTCTCTCTCTCTCTCTCTCTCTCTCTCTCTCGCCGAGTTTAACAGCACCCAGAGACCGACGGCACAGGCATTCCCTTCATAGCAGCGCGCGTGGGAATGTGAAGAATCGGAACGCAAAGCGAGGTAAAGTGGATCTGATCTATCAAGGCCGACGGGATGAAATATTAACTTTGATTACGTTTCGCCCCGGATTTGCGGAGTCACATTCTCCCCGCCTGAGGGCCCCCGGGTGGTCGGCCACGGATTGGAGATGTATTTCATGTGCGCTGAGCTGAGGAAACCCTGAGTCATTGCTCTGATTCCCCTTCGTCCAAATATCCGCTACACTCGCGCTTTCCCTGATACAGACATTACAGCGTAATTGACAAAAAAAAAATATATATATTTACAGGCTGTTTGTCTTAAGTCCTGTCCAACAGGGCCACATGTACTGATCCAATTCACAACTCACTCAGTGTATTACCACTGCGGGACTGTGGCTAAACGGCAGTGAGGTGCGTCTATTGCGTTTATTATTTGATTAAAAGCCTGTGTAGCTGTTTGATGGTACAGGACAGCCCTCCGTGGGAATGGGTACACTTCCTCTTTGAGAACAGATGTGGGGTTCAGAGCAAAGGGGCTAAACATTCATAACCGACGTATTGGGAATATGGACATCTTGGGACGCATTCAGTCTGGGCGTCCGTCCCACACAGATGAATATACACAACACTACAAGAAGCAGGACAGAATTACTTACCTGTTAGTCTCTTGTTTGAGGTTTTTTTTAGACATTTGCTGCTGCTTTTGTTTTGACCTTTTATTCTTGTGTTCATTTTATGCAATCACCTTTTCAAAGCAATTTAGCGACAAGCAAACAAGTGTAGCAGAAGCGACAGTTACTGTTCCAGACCGGTGTAAACTGCAGGGATCATCAACTCTGGCCCTCCGATCCAAATCCAGCCCTGGTTTTTTCCCGGGGTCCTGGGTAATTAGCGCTACTGATTGGGGCCAGACGGTCTTAACGCCCGACTCCCAGGTAAAGGGGGGGAGGGGGGTGGATAAAATCCCGCCGTTTTGGCGGGTCCTCACGGACCGCGCGCTGCTGATCCCTGCAATACCGCGTCTGGCGGGAGCGGAGTTTTGAGCAGGTCGTACGTCTCCTTTCCGTCTCACCTGCCGTCGTGCAGCCCCACGCAGATGGTGTTGCCCACCCGTGTCAGGCCGTCTCTGACCCCCCGCTCAGCCTCCTCCGCGGGGCCGGGCTCCGTCACGTACTCCAGGCACAGCACCGGGGCCGCCACCTGGAAGGACTTCACAGGGCGGGGGGTGGGCCGGTTCAGGGAGAAGATGTCCACCTGCCCCTGCCCCTCGCCTCCACTGGCCACCTGTATTGGACAAAAGGGTCAAAGGGTCAAAGGTCACGGCTAACCCGGCAGCATCGGGGAGCGACGAGAGAGAGAGGCGCAGCCTGGAGGTTAAATCGGCCTCGCACGAGTCGTTGGATACCTTGCATTGTTAGGTACAAAATAAAAAGCTTATTTGGGTGAAATATACTCTTAATGCAGAGGAAAAAAGCAATTTATCTTGCAGTTGTTCACCGTCACACAGACACAGTGTCTTGAAATGTAATGCTTTCTCTGGCATTTCTCAGAGAGGAACAGCTGTCTGACCTGTGCACCTACACACACTCATGTCCTCGTACGGCTAGGCTAAAGCGGAATAGGAGCTGGTAGTTGAGATTGCCATCTTTCTTCTTTACCATCTTCACAGACACTCCACTACAGTGGGCTTCAGGAAATGACCACAGGCAAATCTGCCGTTGGCTCATTTATGATTTACAGCCTCCTATCTGGGGATTTGCACCCAGTACAATTTTAAAATGTCAAAATGCTCATCACTTAAGACTATAAAGTGTCAGAAATGCACATTTCCAGTGCAAAAAAAATTAAAAGTCTCCCTGTTGAATACATCCTTCCCAAACTTTAAAACATCTCTAAATTAATAAATGACTAGTATCAGGTTTCAAAGTACCATTTCTAACTTCAGACAGACTTGCATATGCTCAATCATTTTCATCAAAGAAGCGGAAAGAAAAAAAAATGTTTAAAAGGTTAGGTGTAATTTCAATTTCAGTTCATTTTTTGGGTTATGATTAAGATAGGATTTATGTAATGCCTGAGTCATTAACAACTGAGTCAAGCCCAGCTGCAAAAGGGCAAGGGACCAGCTTCTGAATTACCCAGCATGCACTGCCATCTATTACAATCACTGAAATAATTTGGGATCATTCACTAGATTGGGATCATTACCGAGGGCTTTTCAAACTTTTTTTTTTTTTTTTTCAAATGCCAAAATAGGTTTGCATTGGCCTACATAAAATAAAATTACATTAAATAATGGCTCCAACATAATCTGCAACAAAATGGTTAATCTCCAACACAATCTGCCAATCAGTGTCTGCCAGAAATACCCCCCTGTAACCCCCCCCAACACACACGGAAGCCTGCACTGCACGCACGCACACACAAACGCACGCACGCACGCACGCACGAACGCACGCACGCACACACACACACACAAACGCAGGCACGCACGTGCACGCTTATCCCGATAAACGCCTACATGAGACAAACAGACATGTAACCCCAGTCAGAGGACCTGCACACAGCCCACTTCCCTGAAAGAGTGAGAGGTCAGAGGTCAGCAGTGATCTGCCCTCGTGTGGGTGTGTGGGGTGAGCGGTGGGTGCTAAGGGCAGGATGATGGAGCAGCGCTGTAGTATTTGCCCCTCACATTGCATTCACACTACATTACATTACAGGCATGTAGCCAATGCTTTTGACCAGAGCGACTTGCATAACTTTGCTGCATTTTACCCAGCGTACATTTACACAGCTAGACTGGATACACTGTGTATGCTGAATTAATTCGTGTAGTGGAATGGAAAGCCTAGTGGAAAAGGTGCTTTACTGGGATGTGGAAGGTTGGTGGTTGAAGCCCTGGTGTAGTCACGATAAGATCAGTGCAGCTGTTGGGCCCTTGAGCAAGGCCCTTAACCCTGCATTGCTCCAGGGGGGGGATTGTCCCCTGCATAGTCTAATCAACTGTACTGTGGATAAAAGTGTAAATAAGTGTAAATCAGCGAAATAAGTGTAATGTAATGTAATGGAGACAAAGCATGTGACTCAAGGGTACAACCAGATTCAAACCTGCAAACTACAGGTTAAAAGCCCCAGCTCCTCAGCCATTATATATAGGCTATTGCTACCGCTACCTGCTGAATGCATGGACGGAGAAGGGCTTTTCAGAGCCACACAACAGGGCCGAGCTCATGAGCCGTGATTAAGAAATGATTCAGTGAAATGACCGGAGGCTCGTGCAGTGATGCTCAGACTGATTATCTGCTGCAGACTGAACTCCCTGACACACGCGCTGACACACACACACACACACACACACACACACACACACACACTGACACACACACACACACACACACACACACACACACACACTGACACACGCGCTGACACACGCGCTGACACACACACACACACACACACACACACACACACACACTGACACACACACACACACTGACACACACTGACACACACACACACACTGACACACTGACACACACTGACACACACACACACGCTGACACACACACACACACTGACACACACACACACACTGACACACACACACACACACTGACACACACGCGCTGACACACACACTGACACACACACACGCGCTGACACACACACACACACACACACTGACACACACACACACGCGCTGACACACACACACGCGCTGACACACACACTGACACACACACACACTCCCTGACACACGCGCTGACACACACACTGACACACACATTCCCTGACACACACACTGACACACACACTCCCTGACACACACACTGACACACACACACACACACACACTGACACACGCGCTGACACACACTGACACACACACACACACACACTGACACACACACTCCCTGACACAGACACTGACACACACTCCCTGACACACACGATGACACACACACACACACATGCAGACACACACACACACATGCTGACACACACTCTTACACACATGTTGACACACTCCCTGCACACACATGCAGACACACACACTGACACACACGCTTACACTTCATATCTGTGAGATTTATGTCAACCTTCAAAACAAGCTTTTCATCACACTCCATTCCACTGGGGAGAATTTTCTCACAACTGTGTTCGTGTTTTATTTATTTATTTCATTTTTTGATAATTTTTTAACCTCATCCTGACCTTTTTCTCAATGTGTTTGTGTCTCTGCAAACAGTTATATGCAAATGAATGTGGTTAATAAATCAAATAAATGAATAAACTTTTACTCTAAATGTAATGTGCTATTTTTGTTCATTTGTGATATTGGTTGTGCTTGCCAAACATTTTTTTTTAATGAAAAAGTACAAACTGAGGTTCTTAAGGACAAATGATGGAATTAAAGTAATTAATCATTCATACGTACACCTGGACATTCACTGAAATTTGGGTTAAATGTTCTGCTCTAGCATTCAGATGACTGTTACCCCAAAATAGGCCACCCATACTGGACAATGCCCAGCCTCAGTGCCCGCCCTGAGGCAAATCCCAGTAGCCTTACTAGCACAAAACATCACAACCTCGTTTTGTTTGTGTAAGGTTGTACAAGGTCTTTGTGTTCAGCAAAACCGCAGCTAGGTTTTCTTTGCTTTTTTTTTAAACCACCCCCATACTACAACATTCAGGCTACATTGTAAATTGGTCCAAAGCACGCTCTCAAAGATGTTTTTGACCCAAACAATAGCAAGAACACCATGTTCACAATGAACTTTTTTTTTTCCCACTTCCCACAACGTAAAAAAACAAAGCTTTTTAAATAATGTTTGGTGAGCAGGGAGAGGGCAAGTACTTTCATGACTGTTCTGAACAATTAACAATCATGCAAATTCTAATAAATTAGCATTTGATTCCTAGCGTTAGCCGATTTGTTTTTAATTGAGTGTGACTCATGGTGGCTGCTCCGTCCGTATTCACAACAAGCAGCATCATCTTAGCTGTCAATTATTATCTCTTACTTATGAAAAAAAGATATCACATTATTCCAACGAAAATAATCTAATGTGAAACACACAAAACAAATACAGTCAGCGGTGCTTTCACAGAAACATGAACCAGCTGCCTCTGAGTAAACCAGGAGAAGAGCAGATACGAATGTTAATCACAAAGAAAAAAGTTTTTGGAGATCCGCAGCTGTCATGGCAACCAGCCACCACGGTTTTCCAGCGTGTTCCATCAGCCTTCCAGGAGGAGAGAACAGTGGGAATGGGCCCGCCTCACTGCTCATATCCCCGAACACATCACAGGCTCCAACTGGCTCAAGTCAACCCCAAGTCAAATACTTGTGGGTACACACACACACACACACACACACACACACACACATACACACACACACACACACATACAAACATACACACACACACACACATATACATACGCGCACACACACACACACCCACACACACACACACACACACATACCCACACACACACACACACTAACTGACCCAGTTCTTCCACAGCCTCAGTGCAATTGCAGTATCCAGACAATGCCTGATGGGAAAGGCCACACAATGATAACTCATTTACAGAACCCCAGGACGGCTCCACACTCGTATCTCACCAGAGACACGGACAGCCTTTCTTCTCCATTCTCCGCTGTGTTTTTCCCCCGCATCTTCCCCCGGAGGAAACGCATTACTGAGTACAGGGGGAAGCGCCAATCAGGACGGCGTGCGGGTTAGAGAGACCTGTTGATTTCCATCGGCCTGTGAATCCATACGCAGTGCGTAAAAGAGCTGGGGCACGTTCAAGATCGGGGAAACGTTTCGCCGCGGTCTCTCCGCGTTGAACGATACGCTTCGACGCAACGTTCTGCTGTGAGGTGCGTTTGTTCCCGTTTGCTGGGTGTGTCGGGGGTGCAGGCGGAATCAATAATGACGTAGGCCTACGCTTTGAAGCCCGGAGAACGCCTTCTCAGACGCCGTAGGAGCAAACCGTACCTACATCAGTCAGTCCACCCACAGTTTGAAACGGGATGTTCGACGCGCCACCGTTTCTGTTGAAAATAATATTTTGCTATGTTTTGATGGGGCTGAGTGTGGCCCAGGCGCTGGGTTCTGAGAAGCAGGAAAGCGTGGTTCTGACGGACCTCCGGCTGGCGACCCACACAGGAATAAAAACTCAGCGGAGACGTGCAAATGGAGCAGTAAACTGCATTGATAAAAAAAAAAATCAATTTTTTGGCCCGTAATTAGCAGGATGAATTCAACCTCATTTGAAGAGGCCAGGCAATAGAAAGACACGGACGGGTTCACACCTGCGTCTCTGCATAGATCATACGCAAAATAAACACGGATGGGTTCACACCTGCGTCTCTGCATAGATCATACGCAAAATAAACACGGATGGGTTCACACCTGCGTCTCTGCATAGATCATACGCAAAATAAACACGGATGGGTTCACACCTGCATCTCTACATCATACGCAAAATAAACACGGATGGGTTCACACGGGCGTCTCTGCATAGATCATACGCAAAATAAACACGGATGGGTTCACACCTGCGTCTCTGCGTAGATCATACGCAAAATAAACACGGATGGGTTCACACGGGCGTCTCTGCATAGATCATACGCAAAATGACCAGCAGTGAGACTTCAGGTAGATCGAGGTGAGGAATATACTTGACCTATTGTCTCAGTTTATTTGCAGAAGTAGAAGAGGCTAAAGTGACAAATTAAGAAAAGATTTTGGTTTAGTTGATGCTTTTAGCCAAATCCGACTTACAGTTGATTAGACTAAGCAGGGGACAATCCCCCCTGGAGCAATGTGCGGTCAAGGGCCCAACAGCTGTGCAGATACTTACTGTGGCTACACCGGGGCTCGAACCACCAACGTGCCGGGTCCCATTCGTACACCTTAACCACGAGGCAACAGGCTACCCTATTTATGTGCATGCCGAGACTATGCATTCTGTTGCTAAAAAGACGGAAGAAGAAAACCCATTTATATCACGTGAACAGCAGGACTTCAACAGACATTGCTTTCTCCTTCCATTAATCCGTCAGAATTTCCGGAGAATTCCGGGGCAACGGCGTTCCCCGCGTCTCACAGAACAATTTTCCCCGCTCGTCGGAAGAACCCCCCGCGTCGAGCCGTCTCTCCCCCCAACCCCGTGGTCCATCATGCATCATAAACACCCGCCAGCACGGCGCCAGTAGACAAGAGTCAGCCAGCCAGGGCAATGGATTCCGCTCCTCCCAGAATGCTTTGCGTGCGCGACTTACCCACAGGTAGCCTTGGGGCAGGGACGTGCTGGCAGCCGAGAAGCCGAGGAGAGCGCACTGGACCGGGTTGTGCAGCGCGGCTTCCAGCTAAACAGGGGCAAAACAAAACATTCAATTAACCACTGGCGTCATCTTGCATTTCCAACGCTAATGTACCTGCTGTATGGGCTATAATGCTAGCTCTGCTAATGTACCGGCTGTATGGGCTATAATGCTAGCTGTGCTAATGTACCTGCTGTATGGGCTATAAGGCTAGCTGTGCTAATGTACCTGCTGTATGGGCTATAAGGCTAGCTGTGCTAATGGACCTGCTGTATGGGCTATAACGCTAGCTGTGCTAATGCACCGGCTGTATGAGCTATAATGCTAGCTGTGCTAATGTACCTGCTGTATGGGCTATAACGCTAGCTGTGCTAATGTACCTGCTGTATGGGCTATAATGCTAGCTCTGCTAATGTACCGGCTGTATGGGCTATAAGGCTAGCTGTGCTAATGCACCGGCTGTATGGGCTATAAGGCTAGCTGTGCTAATGTACCTGCTGTATGGGCTATAAGGCTAGCTGTGCTAATGGACCTGCTGTATGGGCTATAACGCTAGCTGTGCTAATGTACCTGCTGTATGGGCTATAAGGCTAGCTGTGCTAATGGACCGGCTGTATGGGCTATAAGGCTAGCTGTGCTAATGTACCTGCTGTATGGGCTATAAGGCTAGCTGTGCTAATGCACCTGCTGTATGGGCTATAATGCTAGCTGTGCTAATGCACCTGCTGTATGGGCTATAATGCTAGCTGTGCTAATGCTCCTGCTGTATGGGCTATAAGGCTAGCTGCTGGATCTCTGTCAGGTAGACGGCCAGGTACGGTCTGCCCGGGGGGAGAGGGCAGTGGTAATGAGCCATTTCTAACATTAAGCACTGAGGGTTACTGATAAAACAGAAAGCAGGCTTGGCAGAACCTTATTTACTGTAAGTAAACTGACTGAGAATATTACCGCTTGTAAATAAAAAAATGGCCTTAAGTAAACAAAAAGCTAGACAATTACCTCCTCACATAAAAGCAGTCCGGATCATGTGTTATCACGGACAGCCACGCTTATTTTATACTGACCAGAACAACACTGTCATTCTGTAAGAAGGACCTTGGGGATGAAACGCACCATCATGAATCGTCACAAGCCATTGTGTTTGATGTTGGCAGCCTGCTCTGGCACCAGGCTCGTCAAGAGATTATTTGCCAAAAACACGAGATCATCCAGTCGGTTAGAGGCGAACGCTGCACGTTTTTTTT
Source organism: Conger conger (assembly GCF_963514075.1). NCBI lineage: Eukaryota > Metazoa > Chordata > Actinopteri > Anguilliformes > Congridae > Conger > Conger conger. Next base: position 47,737,311 of record NC_083769.1, on the reverse strand, counting down.
TTCTTCTGGTGCATCACGCTGACGAGCAAACACACTCTACTTGAAGAGAAGTGGCAGGAATGCAGGGGAATTTGGGCGCTAGCTGTGCGATGAGAGAATCTCCCCCAGGCCGCAGAAGGACTCTGGTCAGCCCGGGAAGAGACAGAGCCTTCTCACAGGCACGCTCGTCTCCCGCTGCAGGGCCTTCATCAGCCAGGAAAATTATTCTGCTTCAAAATTCAATACCCGACTGGATTTGCACCAAGGGGTTATTCAGAGACAAGAGGACACTTCTTGAAAACACTGAAAGATTTTCAGTGCACATATATGTTATCAAAATTGTTTCGTTTTTTTTTTTTTTACAATTATAACAATTGAAAACATTGTTTCCCTATTGCAGGCGTATTCACATTACTTATCTAAATCTGTCAGCCCAAGTGCCGACCTATCAGATTACAGCCTGTGCGATATTCCCTGACATCTGGACCACTTAAAATTCAGCAGTCATGTCAGTGAAATAATTGGCTCAGCCAAGGACCAAATCACAAGAGGAGTAGCCTTACCCCCCCCCCCTCACTAACAGGCGTACGACTTTACCATCACACAATGATGTGTTGATGGACTTGCCATTATGTCTATTGAATATGCGCCCGCCCCCTCCCCACCGCCCATCTGACACCAATCTCCTTAAATCAATATTCCAGAAAATATGTGAAATTGTGCTTCTGACAGCACGGCTCGTGTTCTGTTCCACGGGCCCAGGCCCGGTCCCGACGCCGTACGCAGCACACACACAAGCGCTCAGAAGTGCAGCGTTAGTGCCAAAAATTGATGGCCCTTGAACCGGCCTTCCCGCTCGACGATGCCGAGCTCACACTTCACCGGGAGCTTGTTTGCCCGGCGTGGGGAAAAACACATCGGTCGCTCTCCGCCCTGCGGCTACGCAGCGCGACGCCGGTCCACTCGCTCCGTCTGACCGTTACACGATTAATGAGCTGAGCGGGCCTGGCGTTGATTTGATTACTCTTTTACATCTGTAAGCGCTCGTTTTGTCAGCTCCAGATTGTTTGCGTTTGCTCAGTCTGGTTGCGAGGCAAAGGTAGCGCTAAAACAAAGAGGCTGTAACTAATGTTCGGTGATTAATAAAACCAGAGGGCTTTTCATGTTTCATATTTCACATTTCACGTAGTGTGCTGTATAACATTATTTTGACAATTCCTCTGAAAGAAGGATAGTACTACACGCCTTTATTAAACACGACAACTGGGATGAGATAATAGGCAATTGGTAATTAAAATTTTACATGCATAAATTTTCACAGTGCATTCCAAAATGTTTGACACAAAAGAGGACACTCAGGCATTTCTTAAAGTATTCATTTGAACATTCGCCTAAAGTATAATGAACAAGCTAACCCCTTAAAGAATGCATTAACAGCTCAGTTCTCTGGGTAGCAGTATCTATCCAATGGTGCAAATCTTAGTCTGTCTTAGTGTATATTCACTCACATGATGTAATATGTGTGTGTGTGTGTGTGTGTGTGTGTGTGTGTGCGTGTGCATGTGCGTGTGCGTGTGCGTGTGTGTGTGTGTGTGTGTGTGTGTGTGTGTCCCGTTTCAGGTTTTTCCACTGCTCTGAGAATGAGAAAAGTAGCGGTTTCAAAACAGCTTATAATGTTGATACTTTCAACGGGAGCGATGACATCAGATTAGCAGAGCTGTTGTTGTTGTGATGAACGGGTTTGGAGTTATGCGGAGCTTGTTACCCACGATGCTCAGGGCCAATCGCTGCCTTCGGGGGCTGATGTCAGCGGCGCTAACGTTAGCGCATGAATCACAAAGCTCTGTGAACTCCCTGTTAAAGCACAGCTTATTCCCACCGAAGCCACGTTCACAAGACAGAGCACCACAAGTGAGCTGGAAGTGAAAACTGGAACAGCACCGCCCCCCAGCTCCCAAATATGCCTGACCCTCCCCAGCCTCCCCCTCCAGGTAGAACTGCATAAACAGACAACTTCATTGCTGCCATGTCTGTACCAGCACCTAGGGATGGAATGTTCTAGAAGAGAATTCCCCCCCCCCCCCTAACTCCCCCCCTGCCACTCTCCCCCCTCCCCAGAAACAGCCCAGCTCCCCAGGGAGACAGAAACAGTAAGGAACAGCAGCGAGGATTGTGGGAATCACTCAAGGTCTCGGAACTATACCTTCCTCTACGCTCCTCAACGCACTCGTCCCTGGGTTTGATTTGCACTTTATTGTACGTCACTCTGGATAAGAGCGTCTGCTATGACTGTGAGGGTTTCAGTGAATGAGCGAAACTGCCGGAGCTTCCCCCTCCGATACCCCTCTTACCCGGATCACGGGGGGACCCCCAAAAGGGGGGGGCCCGTGACAGGACAGAGGAGACATTGGGGAGGTGATAAACACAGTGGAGGGATGACAGACAGAGGGCTCCACCTGCAGACAGGTGCACAGGAGAGCTAGCGCCTTCGTCAACGGAAAACGGCGGGTGTCCGACCCCTTTTCCCCAGAACCTTCCGCAGCTCCTGCCCCCGGCGTCTGTCCCACCGCGCAGGGGGTGGCGACAGGATGTTTTTGGAGGAGTGCCGTTTGTCAGGCGGACAACTACAGACGGACAGCTGCTTGGCGGCGGCGTCGGGTGGCGGAGTGTCTTTTAACGTTGCCCCGGCGCAAAGCGAGCATCAATCACCCGTAATTTATCGCCGTGGTCACCCGGCGCCTCCCCGTCTGCCGCGGGGAGAGCGTAAACACAAACAGTCGCGGAAATGACAGCCGCCAGATCATTATACCGGCCCATCTGTCCGGCGAGAGAGAGCGCCCCACCCCCACGCCCCCCCCCCCGCGCCGCCACTCCTCTCCCGACCCGCACGGCGAACGCCTCTCGCCCTTCTCTCTTCTCTCTCTCACTCTCTCAAGAGTTCTCAAGGTTTCGTTTCTTCCCTCTCCGTCTCTTCCTTTCTTGCTCTCGCTCCTTCAAACCTGTCTCTCGCGTCTCCCTCTCTCGCCCTCTCCCTCTCTCTCTCAAACTCACCCCACCTTCACAGCGAAAGAAAAAAAACGACATATTTTGTCATTTGGTAATGAAGCGACGGCCCGTGGTTCGACGCGTTCGGAAACGGAAGCCCAGCGGGTTTGGAGGGAACTCGGTCGGCGGGGTTCACAGGTTTTCCGCCTGTTTTTTGGCGGTTTTAATGAATCGCTGCGAGACCTCCGCTCTCCGCTCGACATGCAGGTGCGCTCAGCCCGACTCCATTGCGGCTCCCCTGGGCTGCGCGGCACGCTACAGTGTAACATCACTTCAACAGCGCTAACGCAACACCACAGGCACAAAATGGCGGCTCAAGGGCTCCTTTTGTACTTTACCTCCCCGGGCGTTTACAGTAGCAGATGCTCCTACCCAGAGTGACTCACGATTTAAACATAAGTGGGGAAGGGAGGGGGGGGGCGTACCGTCCCAAGAGAGACACTGAGGGCGAGAATCGCTGACTCAAAATTATGCTTTGTCAAGGACCATATTGAACATTAATTCACTGTTATAAAACAAGAACAGAATGACGTGAACGAGCATTTAAGTACATTAAATGAACCACAGCAAAGTGCCAGAGACAAAAGAAGGTGTTCGGGACAGGAAACAGTGTCGTGCAGGGGCAGGCAGGGTGGAAGACCTAATTCAATGAATCAATTAATATTCAATTACACCCTTGCCCCAATAGGCTCTCCAGTCAGCCCTTAATTGCCCTTAATCTCTGCATAATGGCAAGTGGGATTTTCTGTGAGTGAGTTCCTGTTTCTCCTGACCATGTGACCTTGTGGCATTCACGCCTGTTTGTTCGGTCTTTATCCTGAAGGCATCTCTGTACACTCTCAGACATAAAGGCAGGAAAAGTGCCTGAAAAGGCACAAATACCCCTAACCAGAAATATCAAATTAATACCTTTTTTGCTTGGAACATTACTGCAGTTTCGGCCGACATTTTGAAAGTGTGATCCTTGAAGAACAGAAAGGCACCTCCACTGTCACTCTCGCTAACTCGGGAGGTGTAGGTGTCCAGAAACAGCGTTCAGCGGTGCAGCAACATCGCATGGAACGGCCGAAAACGCTGTTACCGCAGAAAAACGCTGTTCTGAAGCAGACCAGAGTCAATAACCGTGAAGGCCAGTTCACACTCGCTCACGTCCAGACCAGGAGGAGAGGTGAACTCACAGGAGATGAGATTACAGCCTGCCTCTCGGAGGCAGAGGAAATACATTTCCACTGCCCGTCTCTGACTGTGGACCTCCTGGCCTGGCCTGCTGCTGCCTTCTGACGGGAGGATCTCCAGGTGAGAAGGAGGAAGGGAAATTTAATTAAATATCTTGGTTTTGCAGATGTTTGAGGATTACTACACCGACGAATATTTTATGGCACCACCACCCTGAGGAGTCCAAGAGGTAATGGTGCCCTGTAACGTAGTGCTTAAGGTGCATGACTGGGACCCGCAAGGTCAGTGGTTCAATCCCCGGTGTAGCTACAATAAGATCTGCATCCTGCATTGCTCCAGGGGTGGATAATCTCCTGCTAAGTCTAATCAACAGTCAGTCGCTTTGGATGAAAGCGTCAGCAAAATGTAATGTCATGTAATGTTACATTACTGGCATTTGGCAGACGCTCGCATCCAGAGTGACGTACAGTTGATTAGACTAAGCAGGAGACAATCCTCCCCTGGAGCAATGCAGGGTTAAGGGCCTTGCTTGCTACACCGGGATTAGAACCACCGACCTTGGGTGTCCCAGCCATTTACCACAACCACAACCGCCACGCTACACGATGTAAACCGTGTTAGTCTGAGACGGGAGCTCCGTCACAACTGTGCGTTATCCGCATAGAAATGATGTTGTCAGGCCACGGGACCCTCGGCGCACTGTTTACGCCTCGGGGCGGGAAACGTGCATTAGGCCATGCCGCGATCTGAGCCGGCCTCGCCACAGGAGCCGAAGTCACGTCGCTCAGCGATGCCGCTCAACGATGCCGCTCAACGATGCCGCTCAACGATGCCGCACTGCGTCCCTGCCGTGCCAGTCAACGCGGCAAGCTCTGTTCGCACAACATCCCCACGTGCATCCCACCGTCCAGGCAGCCTTTATTAACACTATCGTTATCGCTATTATTACTTTCTTCAACTTTATCATTGGACATTTATGTACTTTTATTTAATCTGGTTGTCTGTTTAAAACCACCGTTTCTACAAACCGGTGTCAGCCAGCGGCAGATGGGTTCCCCTACTGCGTCAGGTTCTGCTCAAGGTTTCGTCCTGTTGCCAGGGAGTTTTTCCATGGCCCTGTTGCCCTAGGCCAGGGGTCGGCAACCCTGGTCCTGGAGAGCCGCAGGGTGTGCTGGCTTTTGTCGTTACTCAGCACTTAATTGATCGATTAAAGCAGTGGATTACACAGTTAACTCGCCTCACCTGGTTTCTCGGGTCTGAATCAGTTGCTGGTATTAAGGCGAAAACAAAAACCCAGCACACCCTGCGGCTCTCCAGGACCAGGGTTGCTGACCCCTGCCCTAGGCGTACTCTTGGGGACCGGTTTCTCTGTAAAGCTGCTTTGTGACAAAAGGCCCTTTGTAAAAAGCGCTATACAAATCGATCGATTGATTGATTATTTCCATCCATCCATCCATTATCTGAACCCGCTTATCCTGAACAGGGTCGCAGGGGGGCTGGAGCCTATCCCAGCATACATTGGGCGAAAGGCAGGAATACACCCTGGACGGGTCACCAGTCCATCACAGGGCACACACACCATTCACTCACACACTCATACCTACGGGCAATTTAGACTCTCCAATCAGCCTAACCTGCATGTCTTTGGACTGTGGGAGGAAACCGGAGTACCCGGAGGAAACCCACGCAGACATGGGGAGAACATGCAAACTCCACACAGAGAGGCCCCGGCCGACGGGGATTCGAACCCAGGACCTCCTTGCTGTGAGGCGGCAGTGCTACCCACTGCACCATCCGTGCCGCCGACTGATTGATTATTTATTTTATTTTATTTATTTTTTGTTTAAAGATTTCCCTTTTAACCCCCCGTATGGGAAGCAGAGTCAGAACACGGCGGACGCCGTGGTAACCATCACACACACGACGTAATGAAATAAACGGCCGCTTCCCGCTGCGTCCCAGCTCGCTGGGGCTCTCAACAGCGCTGTTTTCCCCCATCAAAGCGCCGGCTGCCTTTGAAGCGGCGGTAGCCAATGGCGAGAGCGCGGAGACGGGGGCGCGATCGTTCGCTAACGTCGGTTCGCTCTTCAGGGGTTGGGTTTTATCTACGCGATCCCTCCGAGCGCTGTACTTCCCCCTCTGGGGCTCTCAGCGCACCTGTCCCCGGTTCTGATTCGCACTTTATTGCACGTCGCTCTGGATAAAACAAGAGTCTGCTGAGTGATGATAATGTAATGTAACGTGTAATGTAAAGACCGATGTGGTTTGCTTCATCAGCAAGGCCCAGAGATACGTTACGCTAAAACACCCGAACACGATAACGGACAGATGGTGGGACGAGACTTCGGTCCAATCAGAGCTGAGCTTCACAGAGCGGTTCTGAGGGGAGGGGAGGGTGATGCCACACCTGCATTATTTTCTTTACACATAAAGAAGAAGTTACACAAAGTTACAAAAAAAGGCAACCTTTCCTTCACACTCAAAAGACAAGCGTGTCAGGTTAAGTGTGGCTCCTGCCGTTGCCCTTGACCAAGGCACTGGCCTCAGAACTGGAGTTGGTCCCTGGGCACTGCACTGCACTGCACTGCACTGCCCTCTGCTCCTAAGTGACTAGGGTGGATCCAATGCAGAGGACACATTACCCCACGGTGGTTCAATAAAGCATATATTATCTTAAGTACTCCCAATGCCTGTCATTTGGTTAGAGAGAGCTCCTTTCAGTGGGTGTGGAACAGACGAGAGAAGGCTTTTCAGGCTGGGGTGTTGGGGAGGAGTTGGAGGGGATCAGTGGGGAAAAGTTTGAGGCATCCACACAGTAACATGTTCAGTGTTAAATCAACTCAACTGGCGAGAGTGGGATCAAATGGACTGAGTGAGAGCTGGTTTAGCACTGAACGTTTTCCTGCAGGGACACGTTCCCATCGGTTGTGTGCTTGGCATTGCAGGGCTGACTCGGATTAGCGGGAGGTAAACAGCCCGGATTAGTGCGGGCGGGAGAGGGGCGTAAAATGGCACCACTATGGACCGACCGGAGTGACATTTCAGACAGAAAGGGCAATCATTTTTATTCCCCTCTCACAAGCGCGCTGCAGAAAAATATATAAATAAAAACAGGGCTGGATTTTCGTTTACTGTTATCGGTTGCGGTTTTGTTGCACTGCATACAGTTTGTTGTCATTTGCATGTTTCAGGGAATTATTTTCTAGCGCCTCAAATATTGTTTATTCTGTTTATATTTCTCTTATTATTATTATTCCCCCATTATCATAAACCCCCCCCAAAGAAGACCTACTGTACTGCATTGTGGGATAGCCTGATAATTCCCCGGGAGGCCAGATCACTGCTGGCTGACTGGACCAGCAGTGTTGACGGTTCTTTCTTGCTCTGTGAAATCAGCGAGTGGAAGTGAGTGAAAGCTGGCACAAGGCTGCAGGAGGCAGGAGAGCGCTCTTCATTGAGATTCTGTAAGCAGCTGAAGGGGTATGAAAGAACAAGCCCAGCGCTAATCACAATGCACAATGTGCACCTTCAGATTACTCCTATTCACACTTATTCTGCCACACTGCTAAATGCCATTTTTAGACAGAATAGTGTATGCTATTCTACGCATATGAAATGCATCACACAAACTGTTTTTAAATGGCCGGTTAGCTTGCAGAAATACCGTATCTAAAAATACACATGGATTTTATTATTATTATTATTTGTAGTAGTAGTAGTATTAGTAGTATTGTCAGTCTCACAATCCCACTCGACTTGCTTCACTGTCAACACAATTTGCGGTAATAGAGGGCAGGTCACGGAAACATCTGCAGTGCCCGTCTCCCATATGAAGGATAATATATTTAGCAGACATTTCAGGGAAAACTGCACAAATTATATTTGCAAACGTTATGAATTCATAATGCAAAAGTCTGCCAAGGGATACACACCGTACACAAGCCATTACGATCAGGCAAATTCTCGCATATTTGCAGGAAAAATACAACTACAGAGGAAAGAAGCGTCACGCCAATGTCCAAATCAAATCTGCCCACAAGAAATGCTTATGAATAACGAGAGCAGCCGTCCAGTTCGTTTGAGTGAGCGGAGCAACGGGGATAGAGCCAAAATGGAGGACCGATCCGGAATGGAGGACGGAGCCGAAATGGAGGACGGAGCCGGGGGGTACAGTAAGTCTATGGAACTTATGGAAGTAATCAGTAAGTGTGCAGGCTCTGCGTGGTACAGTATAATTCCTGCTTGTGACACGACTGCAGGCATACACACTGGTTATCAAGCAGTTTACACACCCGGCCCCCACACACACACACACACACACACACACACTCCCCCAACGTCACACTGGAGGGTGGCAGAATTACGTGAGAGTCATTTCGCATCTCCAGAAATTGCAGTGTGCAGTTTCTTCTCCCAAGACACCACGCATGTAGGCACACTGACTCATCCACCCCCCCACCCCCTCTCCCAGTGCCATGCAGATTACAGCATCCCTGCGTGGGAGTCCAAGTCTCCTGTTGTCACACACCCCTCCATTACAGCCCCGTGACTCAGGTCTGTGCTTGAACCCCGTCCCGCTGGTGAGACGAATAGAGAGTGTGACCCCCCCGGACTCCCCCCTACCCCGTCCTCACAGCGGATACACTCTCAGAAATAAAGGTACAAAAAGTGCCTAAAAAGGTAGGAACACTTGTCGCTGGGGCGGTCGGTACCCCATACAATATGTACATACAATTGTAGCCCTAGCCAGCAATATATAATTAAATTGTTCCTTTTTTTTTTTTTGCTTGGAAAACGTACTCCTTTGTACCCAAAGAGAACATAACGGTACTTTCAAGGTACATTTAGGAAATTTGATCCTGGAAGAACAGAACTGTACCTCCACTGTCGCTTTATTCCTGAGCGTGTGCGTGGCTACGCCTTCGCCGTCAGACACAACCCACAGGTGGAGCGTCCGCGCGTTTCCCCCGCGCACGGTTCATCCACTCTCCCACGCTCCTATAGACCGGGAGGACAACACTCCCCCCACCCCGTGCACACAAACGCCTCCCCTCTCCGCAGCCGTGTCTCCCAAAACTCGATTCTGCACCCTTTTCAGCTGCGTCCAGGACACCCCCTGCTCTGGCTGCAGATAACGTGGCGCGCACACAGCCCTGCTCTCTCATCTGTAACCATCGCACTACTTTTTACACAAGGCATACTGCTGCCGCTCTGGGCCTTTATCACGGAGAGACGGTGCCCGGCAGAGCTTGGCCGGAGTCCACCCTGTTTATAAACGCGGACGAACGAGTGACAGCGTAATTAACGGAGGGGAACAAAAGACAGGGAGCGTGGCGGAGAGTGAGAGTGAGGGAGAGGGAGAGAGAGAGAGAGAGAGAGAGAGAGAGCAAGAAAGGGCGACAGAGTGTGTGTGAGAGAGAGAGAGAGAGAGAGAGAGAGAGAGTGAGAGAGAGAGAGCAAGAAACGGCGAGAGTGTGAGAGAGCGAGAGAGAGAGCGAGAGAGAGAGAGAGAGCAAGAAAGGGCGACAGAGTGTGTGTGAGAGAGAGAGAGAGAGAGAGAGAGTGAGAGAGAGAGAGCAAGAAACGGCGAGAGTGTGAGAGAGCGAGAGAGAGAGTGAGAGAGAATGAGAGAGAGAGAGGGAGAGAGAGTGTGAGAGAGCGAGAGAGAGAGAGAGTGAGAGAGAGAGAGGGAGAGCGAGAGAGAAAGAGAGAGAGAGAGAGAGAGAGAGAGAGAGTGAGAGTGAGTAAGAGAGAGAGATCAGGCCAAGTGCGGATGTTGTTTTTTAATTGATACGGTCGTCTCTCTGTGGAGGAGAATGGGCCAGCAGCCTGGTGCAGCGTGGCTGAGGCTCTGCGGTGGCAGCCGCTGTGTTTGAGCAGCAGCAGTCCACAGTGACGGACACGTGTGAGCGGAGCGCACAGCGCAGAAACGCGGGGCACGAGAGGCCGCCCTCCCCGGTCCCGGACTCTCTGCGCTCAGCTTATTATCGCGCCGGCGCACGGGCCCGGTCTGACGTGAGAGAGCGGGGCGAGGGCCGCTGCCGGTAATTAGCACGTAACTGTCAAAAGGACGGATCAGCCCCGCCAAAATGACCGAGCTGTGGGGAGGCAGCGCCACACACGCACACACAACCGCACACACTCGCACACACACGCACGCACACGCACACACAACCGCACACACTCGCACACACAACCGCACACACTCGCACACACACGCACGCACAACCGCACACACTCGCACACACACGCACGCACAACCACGCCACGCAAACACCGCAATGACCGAGCTGTGGGGAGGCAGGGCAGGCAGCGCCGCACACGCACACACAACCGCACACAACCGCACACACACTCGCACACACACACACACACACACACACACACAACCGCACCGCGCAAACACCACAACGACCGAGCCGTGGGGAGGCAGCGCGACACACGCACACACAGCCGCACCGCGCAAACACCGCAAAGGCCACACTGCCCTCTACTGTCCGGAAGAGTGAATGCGCGCAGGAGGGGAGCTGAAGATGGAGGAGCCACGGTGGGATAAGTTACGGCTCAATATCACCGCCATTACAGGCCGAACTCATCAGCGACATGCCAGGCTTTTTCCGTGAACACTAACACTATTCAGCGCTACCTGGAAGGTCTTTGCTATTTTATTTTTAGGTTTCTCCGGGTTATTCCAAACGCTCGCTGGCGGAGCAGAATGAGGTTGTGGTAAAAATGAAATGAAACGGGCTGAAAACCAGGTGGTTTCCGGTTCGGATCCCCTGAGGAGCCCTGTCATCTCACCCTGCGGTAAGGTCCTTAACCTGGATCGCTTCAGTAATATTTAATATTTCCAGATGAATAAATGGATAAGACAAAAAAAAAGTCATATCTCCCTAGAAGTGGATATCTACCAAGCAAATACAAATATTTTCCTTTTTTTAATTAAATTTATTCAATTAATATCTGAAAAAACTAATTATTTCCCCAGATATTAACATTTTGACCATGACCAATGGAGAATTGCAACGGTGATTTCATAGGTTGTGCATTATCCTGTATTGCTGTGTACACCTTAATCCAATTAGGCCACGGCAAATCAACATTCACCTCTAGAGTCAGTGCCAGATCTGAGCAGAATAAAGCAGTAAACCCCTCTGCCTTCGTCTAGAGGACACATAAAAGACTGAGAGTTACAGGGGTATGTGTGAAATGGCTCATTACCAAGGCTGAGTCTCTCCCTCTCTCCCTTTCTGTCTCTCCCTGTCTCTCTCTGTCTCTTTCTCCCTCTCTCTCCCTCTCTCCCTCCCTCTGTCTCTTTCTCCCTCTCTCTCTCTGTCCCGGTCTCTCTCCCCCTCTCTCTCTCTCCCTCTCTTGCTCTCTCAGTCTCTTTCTGTCCCTGTCTCTCTGTCTCTCTTTCATTCTCTCTCTCTCCCTCCCTCTCTCTCTCTCCCTCTCTCCCTCCCTTGCTCTCTCAGTCTCTCTCTGTCCCTGTCTCTCTCTCTGTCTCCCTCTCCCCCCAACTCTCTCCCTCCCTCCCTCCCTCTCTCCCCCACTCTCTCCCTCTCTCTCTCCCTCTCTCCCTACCTCCCTCTCTCTCTCCTCCACTCCCTCTCTCCCTGAGATAAGGGGACGCAGCGGAACTTCCCCCCGCTGTTTTAATAACCTTGATGACATCACGATAGGGCCCTTTCCTGCTGCAGACACACTTTTTCTGCCAGGAATCCAGGTCACGTCCCGGAGATGGTCACCTCCGACGCATTATCCCCGGACTGGAGGGAGCAGCGAAAGAGAGGTCTCTGTATGTCTGTCTGTCTGTGTGTCTGTGTGTGTGTGAAACAGGGGGGCTCCGCACTCAGAAATAAAATAAAATGATGTTCTCTTTGGGTACAACTGAGTACAACGTCCAAGCAAAAAAAGGTACAAGTTAGTCATACATTACTGCACATACTTTGTAGGGTGCTGCCGCAGCAACAAGCATTTGTAAGTTTTTGGGCACTTTTCGTACCTGTATTTGGGAGAGTGCAGTAGGCCCCCACTCACTCACCTCGCCCCCCCCCCCCCCCCCAGGAGCCCGAAACCCTGATCCGCACCCCGTCCTTCCTCTGCCAGCCCGTCTTCCGCTCCAACGCGCTGGAGACGTGCGTGTTTACGACTCCCCCCACCCCCCCCCAGAGAGTACTTGCGAAGGTGTGCTGACTTAAAGGAAAACCTCCACTCTGGCACAGCGCTCTGCTTCCAGGAGCGGAGACACATCTGGCGGTTCCGGCGGGCTCCGAGTGGCCCCGCTCTCGCTAGCGTTTGAGCGCGGCTCCTCCCGCTGCAGGTACCGGCGCATAAATTACGCCCAGTCATGTTCGCCCGCTGCTGCAAACAAACAGAGCGCCACGCGTGAGCTGGGTGCTCATGAGGCCACGGGGGGGGTTTGCTGAAACCCTAATTTAGGTGGAGCCGGGGTGCTGGCTTATTTTACCGCAACCCTTAGAAGCAGTCGGAGGAGGAGGAAGGGCTCTCACGCTGAAGAGCTCCATATGCAGGGCTGATTTTCTCACGGGTTCGGATGCCCTCTCACAGTGACTGTGAGGTCAGACCGTGAGGACTGATCAGATGATCGCATTTCCTGACATGTCAAAATAACTATCAGGAGGGGTGTCTCGGTGGCGCAGCCTGCAGAGCACTGACCGCATGCTCATTGTGAGCCGTGACGTCGGCGGTTCGAATCCGACGGTCCGACAATTTGTCGCATGTCTTTCCCCCTCTCTCTCGCTCCCATTCTTCCTGTCTCTCTATACTATACTGTCCAATAAAGCTGAAAAAGGCCTAAAAAATATCTTAAAAAAAAAAAAAAAAAAAAACTATCAGGAGCCCATACACACCTAGTGAGTAGTGACGCTAAGACCTAACGCTTTCCCGACGATGTGGCCCCAATCTGAAAATAACAATGTAATGAACAGGGAGGGGGGAGTGTCTGTGCCCCTAAAAGAAGCAGAAACTAATTCCGAGATGCTGTGGACCTCCCGCTTATTCCAAACGCTCGCTGTGCGGAGCAGAATGAGGTCGTGGTAAAAAAAAGAAATGAAACGGGCTGAAAACCAGGTGGTTTCCGGTTCAGAGCCCCCTGAGGGGTCCCGCCATCTCACCCCTGCGGTAAGGCCCTTAACCAGACTGGGCCAGAACTAACACAGGATCCCCCCCTCCCCCCAGTCAGAAGGCCCACAGCTGGGAGAGCAGCCAAGCGAGGCCTGGGTGGAGGGCCCAAACAGGGCCGAGGGGAGCGGGGGCTGCTTTCCAAACTGAATGTGGGTGCGCTCCTTTTCCACCATGGGTATGCATTACATTACATCACCCTATTGGCATTTTGGCAGACGCTCTTATCCAGAGCGACGTACAGTTGATTAGACTAAGCAGGAGACAATCCTCCCCTGGAGCAATGCAGGGTTAAGGGCCTTGCTCAAGGGCCCAACAGCTGTGCGGATGTTATTGTGGCTACACCGGGGATCGATCACCGACCTTGCGGGTCCCAGTCATGTACCTTAACCACTACGCTACGGGCCGCTAGCGTATAGCGCTGAAGCGGAGTTTCTGCACCGCGGGGAAGGGAGCGTGTTGGCCTGAGGGCGGGCGGGCGGGTGTGCGTGGTGGGAGTAACGTTTTGGGGCAACATTTTCAGCCAAGCGTCAGCATCTAAGAAACAAACCTGCTGCTTTTCTCTTTTTTTCTCGCCCCCTTTCTTCCGTTTTCGGGCTGGTCGGAGACATCAGCATTCTCGGGCGGTGTCTCTTTCGGCATGTCTTCCCTGACAGCGTGCACCCTGGCTCAGCCCCTCTCTCTCTCTCTCTCCCGCCTCACTGCCATGCCGCCTCGGTTAACTCCACAGCAGCCGGCTTAATCACCCCGCTGGAGAAGCGATCGCGCCGACCACGGCCCGCCCAAGCCTTTGAGCGCCTGAGATATTCGCCTAATCCCAAAATGGAGGCCAGTGAAGCCGGCTTGCATGGGCCTGCGTGTTCCCAGGTGCCACGGACACGTTACGTCCATCCAGCTGCACCCCCCCCCCCCCATCTCACGGGCCTCCACTCTCCACTGCCCAGCCCAATCATATGGAACACTGCCCTCTACTGGTCGTGTTGTTCACTCCTCTCCCCTTTCCCATACAGAATATGCTCTCACTTGGATAAATGAAGGATAAATAAATGATTATAAATATATTTGCCTCAAATAGCAACCGAGCGCAATGAGGACTGCTGAGATGTGCCTTAAATCCATAATACCAACCTACTTTCAAACTTTCATCTTCCCCTTTCCCTGGATGTATAACTATCCCCAGCACACCTTCGTAAATTACACAGCTCATAGTGTAACACAGCTCACACCTACGCATGTTTTCTCCTGACTGGAGCCACATTAGCATCGTTGGTACACTGCACTCTCCCCCCCGAAGCAACACCCAGACTCTCTACCTGCACCAGATTTACCCAGAAGCCCACTGCAAGTGGAGAGGGGGGGGGGGGCAGACTCTTCCCTGTGGCCCTACAGGAATACCACCCCCCCCACACACACACACACACACACCCTTCCGGTCCAATCAAGCTGTATTTTTTTGGTGAGAGAATTCTCCAGGGGACTCACAAACAGAAGCGGAGGGGCAGGGAGTGTAGTCACCCATAAAACCGCAGGTCTAGTGTGTCCAGTGTACTGATGTACAGGCAAACGGCACAAACCTGCTATTAGGAAGCCAGTCTTGTGACCGATTCAGCGTTTAAATTAAGAATGTGCGAATGCTTCTTGTGATGAAAGTAAATACCGTAGTAATAATAATAATAATAATAGTAGATGAAATACATTTTTCAGTTTAAATCGGTTCCGCTCCCTGAGAGCAGACACATTGGCGAGCAGATCACGGAATCCCAGCGCGATTCAAAAAGCGCTCTTTCATGTGACAGTTTATGAGTGCCCTTTGATATGAGAGTTTATGATTCGTTTAAGATTCTATACAGGGGAATATGAAAATGAAATGCGTGTCATAGATGATTTCCGCCACGGCTCCGTACGACACGCGTGTCAGGCAGATAACGTGTTCGCGGGGGACACGCGTGTGGAGACCTGAGGTACTCGTGCGGAAAGGCAGGGACTTCCGATAGGTTTATGCAGCCGGTGACTGACAGCAGACTCCAGCTGTTACGCGGTTCAAGGTACAACGCAAACACAACCGTGAATGATTCATGACAGTCATAAACTCTCCCGGCGTCCTGCTGAAGAGAGAGAGAGAGAGAGAACGCACAGCCCTGATAGTACAGTGTGCCTTCGACCGGGCCCAAGAGACTTTCACAGAACTGCCTGAAGAACTCAACTCAACCGAGGCCATTACGACCAGCCCTTCACAACCGGAGGTGTGTGCACTAGTGGGTAAGTCACACGCAAACTGCAGCTACTATAGATAATTAAAGGCCCACCCGGGGTAATTTCCATAGAACATTTGGTTGCTTTTCGGCGAAAATTGCACGGATGGCAACTAGGTACCCGACTGGATCATGGTACTTGTGATATTTCACGTCTAGCACTGAGGTCTTGGTAACCCTGGGCAACAACTTTGCTTCGCCCACTGAGCTGTTGTTGCTGTTGCAGTTTGCATAAGGCTACCATGGCAATGCCAAGTATTTATTTATTTCACAAGTTTATTTGACGAAACGTTGCAAACTAGCATGTCCTATATATTGTCTGACAAGTGAGTGATGAGTTCTTTCCACCGTGAGCAATGACTTCAAAATGTTTGTTATTTCAAACAACGAAAGAAGAGGAACGTGAACAAGGAATAATTATCAGTCTAACGTCTATTTTAAATTACTTATTTTTAATTTTTAAGTGCTTTTTGCAAGTATTTTACCTGTATTTGTATTAGGAGAATGCTGTATAATTGTAGCTTTATCTTTTAAAATGAGAAAATCTTTTGCTTATGAACATAGTGTAGCTTTTAGGAGGGGAGGGTTGATTCTTCCATTCTTGAGTTTAAACAAATTTCCATAGTTGGCAAAGGTTGTTTTTTTGTTAAAAAAGATATTGCTGAGAAAACTTCCATGAAAATTCAACACTGCATATTTTTTCCTTGCTATTAATTTAGGTAGTGAGCATTTTAATATATTAAAGATTAGCACCATCACTGCTCATAGTCCAACTCCAAGCACATTCTCTCTTTCTTTTCTATAATGAAACCAGCAGCTCTCCCATTGGTTTAGAGAAGGCCTTCAGCAGCTCTCCCGTTGGTTTAGAGAAGGCCTTCAGGAGTGGCAGCTCTCCCGTTGGTTTAGAGCAGGCCTTCAGCAGCTCTCCCGTTGGTTTAGAGAAGGCCTCCAGCAGCTCTCCCATTGGTTTAGAGAAGGCCTTCAGCAGCTCTCCCGTTGGTTTAGAGAAGGCCTTCAGCAGCTCTCCCGTTGGTTTAGAGAAGGCCTCCAGCAGCTCTCCCGGTGGTTTAGAGAAGGCCTTCGGCAGCTCTCCCGGTGGTTTAGAGAAGGCCTTCAGCAGCTCTCCCGTTGGTTTAGAGAAGGCCTTCAGCAGCTCTCCCGTTGGTTTAGAGAAGGCCTTCAGCAGCTCTCCTGTTGGTTTAGAGAAGGCCTTCAGCAGCTCTCCCGTTGGTTTAGAGAAGGCCTTCAGCAGCTCTCCCGTTGGTTTAGAGAAGGCCTAGGCAGGCAGGTACAGGCAGACAGCACCGGGCATAGTCATGGGCAGGGGGTGGGTCTGACAGTACTGCTCCAATTCAGAAGAGCTCCCATAAGGCTCATCTCCACCGCCCGAGGAGTGCGCCCCTCCAGCAATCGGCTTTTTCACAAAATGGCAGGCGGAGGCCCCTCAGGTACGCGCCCGATGTCGCTCGATCACTGCCTCCTCAGACTTTCAAACGGAAGTGCCTTCTGCTTCCGCCACGGCCAGTGTGTTTCAACCTTGGGGTCGCGACCCCACGTGGGGTCCCACGGAATTCAAATGGGGTCGCCTGAAATGTGTAGTAATTGATTAAATTTTTTTTTTTTTTTTTTAATCAAGCCTTGTAGCTTACCTAACTGTACATGTATTTCCCGATCAGGGAAAATAAAATGTAACTTTGTGCACTAATCTGGCTACTTTGTATTTGCAACACAGTATAACAAACATGATCAAGAACTAATTCTAGAAAAAAGAAAAAAAAGTCTCTGGGGTCGCCAGAAATTTGTGATGTCAAAATGGGGTCAGGAGCCAAAAAAGGTTGGGAACCACTGGCCTGGGCCGTCTGGAGGACCATCTCGCTTGATCCCTCCTTTATCCACGTGGACTCTGCGGAGGAGCTGAGCTGCCAAGCCCACGGGAGACTCCGCTGACCGAGGCTCGACACGGCGCTAAGCTGTTAATCAGCACCTCCTCAACTCAACGCCCGGAAAGCACTCGCCCATTAGCACTTGCAGGGCTTTCAACATATACGTAAAGAACTCAAAGAACAGCTTTTTTTTTTTTTCAGGACATTTTGTTCAATTCTTTGTTCCATGTGGAAATGTGGCTCACAGTGGAGAATAATAAAGAATTTAATATTTTACTTTTCCTTCCTTCAGACGTCTAAACCCCCCCCCCCCCCCCCCCGCCATTATGAACTCCCCCTCTACAACAAAGAAACCGGACATCGGTCTGGCTTAATGTAGGGGGTAATGAAACTAATGCTAAAGTATTCATTTATAAAAGTAGCATACGCAATTATCGCCAATTGGCAGGAAGTGCATGATTGAGGACTTGAAGGTTCATTCTGTGATAAACAAAAGCACACTGGTTGTGGGCTGACCATTTCGACAGGGGGCTCATTCCAAATTTTCACTTTCACTTGCTCCTGAGGTCCGCCATTTTTTACAGACATTAAAACCCATCAAATGCTCCTTCTTGGCGCTAGAAGGAGAAGTTAGGAAATCCTGAACTTTTTTACTTGTTAGGAAAGCACATCCTTTGCAGAAGCGTTTTTGCAGAAAGCCTGACGTATAAATGTATAAACGTATAAATGATCGACCTGTGGGCCCACCACGCATGCGCCATGTCTGTAACTGACATTGGCTTCGAACTGATGTTTAAAGGAGCAAGGGTCTTCCGCTTGCCTAATTCAAGGTCTCTCAACCATCCCGTCGTCCCTTCTATTTAAAAAAGAGCAGAAAAATAAGCCGTTTGACTGAGTCCAGGGTCTCCAGGCGAAGCTCTGGTGCAGAGGAACGGGCCGGACCCGGCACGCGAACAGACAGCCGTCAAAAATCACGCACACGGTTAACGTCTCTCCCTCTCCCCTGCCTAGCCGTTGTTCCGATACTGAGAGCTGCCACAAATGCTACGTACCTGAAAAGCTTGAAACCAACTTGCCAATGGAATGACACAGTTCTCCTTACTCCTGACAGAAATAAATTGACAAGTGATTGTGGAGGTAGATTTTCTTATTCGGGGTCCCTTCAGATGAAAATGCTGGCTGAAGCCTTTTTTTTCTACGACACAGTGCTGCGGCCCCTGTTTTTGAAAAGCCTCCTGTTTTGGACGGGGCCGTTCAGCCGTTTTCTTACCCCCACCAGCGTGGCTGGGCAGTGGAGCAGAGGGGCTTTAAACGGGGGCAGATCTAAGAGGGGACACAGCGGATAGTTAAACGCAGCGATTCACCAGGGGAAATTCCACCGAGTCGTCACCCGAATTAGGCGTTCGGGCCATCGGCAGGTGATTGAGACGAACCGTCGTCCTCGGGAACGATCTGTCCCGTCAATTTTTTTTTTACAGTTAAACGTGCCCGTATGAAAATTACCGTCTAATGCCTCCCGTACATTATGCGAGTTTCCGATGACTGGAGTCAGACACCTCTCATATTTCTTTTCTAAATCACTGGTCTTCCACAGCATCCCAATCAAGCTAAAACTAATGATTTCTCTCCGATTTAGAAAATTTGTTTGCCGACCGAATCGTGTAGCTAACTTCACACCCACTCAATCGCTCTGTTGCAGGATGGGGGGGGGGGGTCTGAGAAGGGTGACACGCACCCAACCCCGCCCCCCCCCCACTCGTGAACCCTGTGACCCCCTCCCACCCGTGTTAAAGAAACCTTATTCCAATCTTCCACCTTATTCTTTTTCTCCTCTTTTTTCTACTCCTAGCTCCACCCATCGGGAGGGGTGAGAAAAATAAATGAAGACAGGAACATGGAGAAAACATGAATTAGGCAGATGGAATGTCCTTGCTCCTTCAAAGTCACTTTGAAGGCACGTCAGCTGCATACGTGGCCAGATGGAGAGAGGTGGATCCACAGGTCGATTATTTATACGTCACGCTTCACAAAAGAATCCACCTGCAAAGGATGCGCTCAAATGCAAGGTTTTCTGGCTCAAAGGCAAGATTGGCCATCCCCTTACTTCTACTTCTAGCTCCTAGAAGGAACATTTAAGGGGGTTGGATCGTCCTTAAAGATGGTGGACCATGATCGATTTCCAGGTCAGGAAAGGAAAATAAAAAAATTGGAATGCGCCCAACTGTCGACACACAAATCTTCTGACAAGGATCTCTGTGATCAACAGCAGCGCTTAATGTACCACAACAGACCCTGCGGACTTCAAAACCAACTTCAGAATCAACAGCAGAACTGCAGCCTCAGCACTAAGACGTGGGGCAGGACTCTTGCGGATCCAACAGGTCAGGCACTTGGCCGAGTGCCTCACTGTCTCCTGGAAGCTGCCACTAAGCATTACTGCTCTAAGAGCAGTCATCCAAGCCACTGGCCCTTCACGTCGACACTCCACATCACATCAGCGAGGGCTTCCCCAGGTCAACACTGCTGATGTTCGACCGTTTGACCAGTGAGCTGTTTCCCCGCTCCTAAACGCTCTGTCACGTGAGCCAGCCAGCGGGGTCAGAGCAACGGCCTCTCCAGTTGCCACCCCGTACCGCCATCCGCAGTTCTTCCCTTCAGTAATCAACAACGCGTCATCCATTTCTCACAGCACAGAGCGACACGATAAGAATAAGATAAGTGAGTCTGTCTGTCTTCCAAAAAAACCACCAAAAAAAAAACAATTGGTGGTCACAGTGGTTAGCTGATTATTTAGGGACAAGAGGTACTTTGCACAGCCCTGAAAGCCATTTATACGACCTGAAGAACCAATGAGTTATTGATGATGCCTTTCTCAAGGTGGCTGAAGATAAGCAGACATTAACACGCCATTACTCACAAAAGGACACATGAACGTTACCCACAACATTACAGACTGACTGGGCCTGGTTTAGGAAGACCTTCGGCATATGCAAAACTTTTCAGCACACACAAAACCCTGATGAATACACTAACTCCAGTGAATACGGCTTTACTGGTTCTATGGGCGCGGTATTCATTATATTGGCAATACATATCCATAGCTACTTCCAAATAAATTAACGTCTGTGTGTGTGTGTGTGTGTGTGTGCACGCATGTGTCTACCTAATGGTTGTGCGTAGACTGGGCCACCTCCACCACAGAATAATTATTGAGACTTGTGAGATTTGTGACTTGACCTGAAAGACTTGAGACTTGACTCGAGACTTGGCCCGAAATACTTTAGATTTGACTTGAGACTTGTCCTGTAAGAGTTGTGACTTGAAAGACTTACAAACAGCTCTGGCAGTGTTAGCGAAATAGTTACTTAGGTTGAAAAGCAGCATCAGAATTCAGCGTAGCCAAGTCCAATGATTAAAATCCAGCTTAAATCACAGCCAGTGACAGAGACGGCTATGTGAAACACCATTCATTTTTTCCAGAAAGAAATTGTTTTCATCTGTAAATACACACTTGGATATGGACTTGCTCTGAGCTATATCAGACTGCAGAGAACAGACCGTTCAGCCAAGCAATGCTCGCCTTTCCAGTATATTGTAACTACCGCTTAGTGTGGCCAAAAGTTAAATAGAATCGAGCACCTTATCAAGCCTGGTCTTGAAAACCCGCACTACATGACATGGCAAGCTATTCCACACAATTCCACCACTCTCTAGTGTGAAGAAATAACGTCTGTGCGGAATTCATCCTTTGCTCATTTCCGTTTACGCGCACCTTCGCCCTGCTAACCGAGCACCAGCTGACGAAGCGCCCGTAGTTCAGTTTCTAGTTCACGTCCGAGGCCTGACGGACGGAGGGGGGGCCTTGGACCACTCACCTTCTGCTCCTGCATCCTGGTGGAGAACACGGGCACGCGGCAGGCCAGCAGCGGACACCAGAACGGGGCTTTCGTCTTCCCGTCGTCCTCGGCACAGAACCAGCCGGGCATGTTCTCCTCCCCTGGACACAGCAGACACGCGGGACCGTTAGTAAACCTCTAACGGTCCAGCCCACTGACAGAGAAACCAGGCCCGACAGCATCGCTTCCAGTGCATCTACAGGGCAATTCCACAGCGACTGAGGTTACAACTGCTGGATATTTCGGTGGTAAAGCCGAATACAGCGTCATAAGATAAATCGATAAGAGTTATTGACACCTGAGGGTTATAAAAGCAAATGTCACTCTTTCTCTATGCATCTGTATTGGGCTTTACCGCCCAAATATCCAGCAGTTGTAACGTCAGTCACCATGGAATTGCCAGTATTACAGTATAAACCAGGTCTGTGAATCTATCCCCAAACGTTGACATTTCAACATCTTCATACATTGAGAATTTCTCTGTGGGAGGGAAAATAATTTCTGAACTTCCAACAGATTCGAGACAGATTAACACGCTCAATAAACATGAATACAAAAATAGAACACAGAGAAGACGCAGAGAACATCGTGGCTTTTCCTCGGTCTTACATAATAACGACATCATAATAAAAGTTACGGTTTGTAGTCAGTTGCATGAAAACAGTGCAGTTGTGAATATTTTCGATGGTCCTGATGCCAGACTGGAAAAGCGCTTGGTGATTGGGGAAAAGGCAGCCTATTACCTAACGGGACCTGGAAGTCTGGTGGTTCAAGCCCCAGTGCAGCCATAGAGCAAGACCCTTAACCCTGCATTGCTCCAGGAGGAATTGGACCCTGCTTAGTCTAATCAACTGTACTGTAAGTCACTTTGGATAAAAGCGTCAGCTAAGTAACTGTAATGTAATGTAATGGATTTCATTCGCGATAGGTAAATCAGACATTGAGCAGTGACAGTAGATCCCTCATAGAGAATACACTGTAAAGGCTGTTCACTGCCTGTAATTGGCTGTTGCGATCGAGACAAACACAGCTGTGTCACCAATTACACAACAGCTACTTCTTCACTGTGTATCATTTGCACTCACTGAGCAAACAATTCAGCGAGCAGCAGTTCTGTGGGCAGAAATGCCTTGTTAATCAGGGACGTCAGAGGAGGAGAAGGGCCAGACTGGTCAAAGCTGACAGGAAGGTGACAGTAGCACACATAACCACACATTACAATAGTGGTATGCAGAAGAGCATCCCTGAACACGCAACACGACAAGCTGTAGGCTGCAGAAGACTTAATAAGTCTAAAAAATAAGTCTAATAAACACCTAATAAAGTGTTCACTGAGTGTACGTACATTAAACAGGAATCAAGTCAGCCAGGGCTCAAGATGCATTTTTGCAAAAAATAAATACATACATCAAACGAGCCGAGAAGCACAAACATGAGTGTTTGACGCTGAGAAGTTATTGCTGGGAGAATCCACAAGTTTGCTGGTTTATTCTTAAGGGGCAATTAGACTAGTTTTGACTCTGCGTGACTCTTCTGTAATATTTTTTTGTAATATTTCAGACAGATTGCCTTCGACAGGATGAGTGCACTGTACATGAACATCAATTTGGAGACAGAAAATCACAGTTTTGTTTTGTTTTTTAAGTAGTGTATCATTTTTTAACAGTAGTCTCTATAACAGGGGTCTCCAGCCCTGGTGCTGGAGAGCTACTTGGTCTGCTGGTTTCTGTTTGCACCTTAAAATCAGCACCCTGGTGAGACCCAGGTAACCAGGTGAGGTGAGTTAATTAATCAATTAGAGCAGTTGATTACAGTGCAGAGTAACCAGCAGACCCTGTAGCTCTCCAGGACCAGGGTTGGAGACCACTGATCTATAACATATGTTTTATCATTCAATAGTCTGCAAGTTCTTTTCCAAGTCTGTATTTACATCTTCCCTTGTTTTCATTTCACTTTCAATAATAATAACAACAACAATCATCATCATCATCATCATCATCATCATCATCATCATCATCATCATTTCTAAGCTCCTAGTCAGTCATAGATTCAGTTCATTCAGTTTAATGGGCAGCATGGGTTGGGCTGAATGGCGTGTTCTTGCCAATATGTTTTATGTATGTTATGTGATGTTATGTTAGGTCATGTGATGTGATGTGATGTTATGTGTAAGCTTTCAAAAGAGAGAAGACTGCCACCAGGTCTGTTTAATCAGACACTTCAAACACAGCGCCAGTGCAAATCTCATCCAAGATTCATAAATGCGCCCGATACTTTCACACTGCTCTCCTGAATATTCCTTCACAAAACAGTTCAAACAAATCTTTTCGCCTTATTTATACAAAGAAGGGAATTTACAATTCAGACCTCAGCAGGTAGCAAAGCAAAATATTTCTGAAGTGTTACACCATCTTAAACCTCCTTAATGGTCCTATTCAGACTGAGACCAATACATTATTTAAACAGCCTCTGGATAATTCTCAGCTAATGAATAGAGTTGGAAAATGAAAACCATTTTAGGCTCCTTGGGTAGTCAAAGGTAAGATAAAAAACAGTGGTCTAACACTGTCCTGTATTGTGCTACTTCTTCATGGCAATTAAAGGAGAGCAGTGTGCTTTCATGGTCAGGTACAGCCGTTAATCCTCCCGCCCGCCCAGCGCACTTAAGATGGGAGACACACTGCCACTACGGATGCCTTATACAGTCGACAGCACCGTTCCTTTCTCCTGCACCATGGCAACACAACCTTCCCCAATCAGTTAGGAAGGCAGATTTCTGAAAACATCCCAAAAAAACAAACCCACTACATATTGTTTGCAGGTCCTGGTAATGCCTGCTATTCTGGGTGGTCTGCCACAAAAAATAAAGAATGAGGAGAAACAAAGGACCACAGTATAAAGCTATTAAAATTGGCAGCGCACCAAATTTACATTAAAAAAATAAATTATTTTTTATTTTAGTAAAAATTGAGAAAAATAGAGATGTAACCTCATGAACATTTTATTGTGGCTGTGGCATTTAAATGTGGGGTGCCGCCATTTTCATAGCTTCATATTATTCAATCTCAGAACGTAAGAAAGGTCCTTAAAGGTAAGAAAAGTGCCTAAAAAGGTACAAAAGCTTGTTGCTGGAGCAGTACCCTATAGGTGCATAAACCTGTACCCCTAGCCAGCAATATAGAATTAATTTGTACCTCTTTTGCTTGGAAAACATATTTGTAGCACAAGAGAACATTACTGTACTCTCAAGGCACATTTGGGAAATGTGATCCCTGAAGAACAAAAATGTACCTCCACTGTCACTTTGTTTCTGAGAGTGTATGGACCTTTCGTCTCATCTAAATACAGACCTTTACAAAGTTTACAACTCAGTGTTTCTCTAAAAGAAAAATAAAACCCTTCTCTCCCTTACCGTGCAGGTCTCGAGGCCTGTACCCCTGGCACATATTAAAAACACAACATTGCCCATCTCTGTCTTAATTACTGCACATACATAATTAATTATAATGCAAATATCCCACCGACGCCGACGCCGAGATAATGCCCGGTAAGCATCCTCACCGGCTGCGTCGTGGGATACGTTGTGATATTTCCGTAACTCGGCCCTGGACTGACGCAGGTTTGTTAGCCGAGCACAAAAGGAACACGGGGGGCCGCGTTTGAGGAGCGAGGCTTGACATTTAGATGCGTCGGCAGAGCCGCGCAGCCGCTGAATGTTTTAATGATGAGGAATAAGGGGCTCCTACGCCTGCGGGGCCCACCCAGCGCAGGCAGCTCTGCGATTGGTCGACGCAGGAGAGACGGGCGTCTCGGACCCCGCGGCCCTGCCCCTTTAAGGGGTCACGGAACGCAGGCAGCGCTGCGATTGGCTGACACGGGGGAGAGACGGGCGTCTCGGACCCCGCGGCCCTGCCCCTTTAAGGGGTCACGGAACGCAGGCAGCGCTGTGATTGGCTGACACGGGGGAGAGAGACGGGCGTCTCGGACCCCGCGGCCCTGCCCCTTTGAGGGGTCACTGCAGACAGATGAGGGGTGTGTGTGTGTGTGTGTGTGTGTGTGTGCGCGCGAGACAGCGCCCTGCTTTCAGGCCCCGTCCACACAAACTCAGATTAACGACACGCCCCCGCCCTATTCTCCTTAACGCTGCGCCGCGCGGGGGGAAATGGATCCAAGGCCAGTCGCGCTGACCTTTGAAGTGGGAATGAG
Source organism: Conger conger (assembly GCF_963514075.1). NCBI lineage: Eukaryota > Metazoa > Chordata > Actinopteri > Anguilliformes > Congridae > Conger > Conger conger. Next base: position 47,711,730 of record NC_083769.1, on the reverse strand, counting down.
CTCGGAGCAAGGCCGGCATATTGATCCTGAGGCCCGGAGACACAGCCGAGAGTACTCCACATCGCTCTTCAGCGTATCGACCTGCGCACGCGCTCCACGGGACCGGGGGGGGGGGCCGGGTCCCGAGGTACGGCCCCCCGCTCTGAGCGGATGAGAGCTCTCTGTGTCAAATCCGCAATGACCGGGACCCGGAAGGCTGGTGGTTCAAGCCCCGCTGTAGCCACAATAACATCAGTGCAGCTGTGGGCCCCTGAGCAAGGCCCTTCACCCCACATTGCTCCAGGGGAGGATTGTCCCCTGCTCAGTCTAATCAACTGTAAGTTGCTTTGGATAAAAAACGTCAGCTAAATAACTGTAATAATCATAATAACACACAAAGTGAGAACAGACGTCACTCCTACACCGTTACCCACAATTCCCGGCACCGCCATCGCCCGACTCCCACTTTGAGCACTCCAGCATTTCCGCCGACGGGAGGGGCTGTAAAGTGTGCGTTCTCCCTGTCCTCAGGCAGCCTGAGAGGAGGCTGAAGAGCGGTCGGTACAGGCCTGCGTGCCCCGGTCTCTGGAGCCCTCTCCCAGCCCCGCTTTATGTGACCATTACCGCTCCATCTGTTCCCCCAACACCAACTTCCATTTATTCAGCTTTTCCAGGAAAAAAAAAAAAACCCTCAATAAACAGTTAAGAATTAACGGGAAATATCGTATACAACGTCGAGCAAACGCTCGTTATTAAGATGAATTACGACTCGCTTCGCACTGCATGCAAAGCTTGTTTAATATGCAACAAGAAAATAATATGAGACATAAAAAATGATTCATAAAAAAAAAAAAAAAAAGCAAACAGAGAGGGCTTCTCGGGTCCTCCGTTTTACTGGGCCCATTTTTAACGAACATCTAAATTCATCGTTTATTCATATCGCCTAACAGGCAGGGTTAAAAACACATTTAAAAGACATCAAACCCGCAGCTTAACGGCCTCTGCTCTTTAACGGCGCTTTTTTTAAACAAAATCTACACTTGTTCCAGTTCATTTCCCGTATCAGGGTTCCAGCCTGCGAGATGCGAGCCTGTTCCGCTGTTATCATATTTTATATTGGAAATCAGCGGCGTTTAAACGCTCCTCTGGGTCCATTTAGGCACATTTAGCGCTGAAAGCCCCAGAAAAAAAACGGAAAAAAAAACATTAATGCATGTGATTCCTTGGGTTCATAATTGTCTGCAGCACTCATAATTTAATTTTCCTCAATGTGGATGATGCAGCTTGATGAATACGGGCCACGATAAACAGCCGTATGACCGATAGGATTAATTCATGGTTGTATTCCTCTGACATTTCAAAGCTCAGACCCTGGAAATATCCTGTGTGGCATCCAAGAAGTACAATACTGTAAACGCACTGTGTCCTGGTACACGTTTCACCCCCAGAAGATCCGTTTGGTACATTAGAAGGTGTATTAGCACCAGTGAAAGTAGAAATGTTATGTTTAACAACATTAATGGACCGCCTCTGGTATGGGGTGCTTGATGATGCATATCTGGCTTTATTTGTATTATTATCTATTATTATTCAGCTTTATCCCCAAGCTCTATCATTGAGGATATTCACCTTGTAAAGGCTTTCCAGGACATGTGTTCTGTTGATGCAAGAGGAAACTGTATCGCAGCTGGGTTTATAAGTATATAAACTTATAATCTGGGTTTATAAGTATATAATAAATAAGGGTTTAAATACAGGGAGGAACAATCCAATCATATGCTTGTGGAAAAAGAGACGCACAATATGAGCGACATGGCTCAGGCAGTAAGAGCAGTCGTCTCATTGGCTCAGGCAGTAAGAGCAGTCGTCTCATTGGCTCAGGCAGTAAGAGCAGTCGTCTCATTGGCTCAGGCAGTAAGAGCAGTCGTCTCATTGGCTCAGGCAGTAAGAGCAGTCGTCTCATTGGCTCAGGCAGTAAGAGCAGTCGCCTGGCAGTCGGAGGGTTGCCGGTTCGATCCCCCGCCCGGGCTGTGTCGAAGTGTCCCTGAGCAAGATACCTAACCCCTAAATGCTCCTGACGAGCGGGTTGGTGCCTTGCATGGCAGCCAATCGCCATTGGTGTGTGAGTGTGTGTATGAATGGGTGAATGAGAAGCAGCGATTGTACAGCATTTTGGATAAAGGCGCTATATGAATGCCAACCATTTACCATGAGCCAAATATGGTTGCACGCATATTCTATTGGATTACAGGGCCATCATGGGGCGGCTTGTAGCCCAGTGGCTAAGGTACATGACGCGGTGTGGGGTCTGAGTGGGGTGTGGGGTCTCTGCGCGGTGTGGGGTCTCTGCGCGGTGTGGGGCCTCTGTGGGGTGTGGGGTCTCCGCATGGCTCTGAGAGAGAGCGTTTGGCAGGGAGATCACCCAGCCGAGACGCAGGGGGAAGTGAGAGCTGAAAGCTGGCTCTTAGACCGCATCCCTCTGGAAAATATGCACATCCTTACTGAGAGGTCAAGAGCCGGGCAACCCAGCCTGCGTCAGCACCGCACGGGATGTGAAACTACGCATTTCCTCTGTCTGCAGCAACCGCCCTGTCTCCATCTCCCCCTCCCTGTCCCTCTCTCTATACCCCCCTCCCTGTCCCTCTCTCCATCTCCCCCTCCCTGTCCCTCTCTCCATCTCCCCCTCTCCCTGTCCCTCTCTCCATCTCCCCCCTCCCTGTCCCTCTCTCCATCTCCCCCCTCCCTGTCCCTCCCTCCATCTCCCCCCGTCCCTCTCTATCTCCCTTCCTCTCTCTCTCTCTCTCTCTCTCTCTCTCTCTGTCTCTCTCCCTCTCTCTCACTGTCTCTCTCTATCTCCCTTTCCCTCTCTATCTTCCTCTCTCCCCTTCTTTCCCAATCCCTCACTTCCTTTCAATCCCTGTTTTCCTTCCTCTCCATCTCCCTCCCTCTCTCTCTCCCTCTTTTGCCCTCTCCTTCTTCCTCTATCTCCATCTCTCCCTCTTTTTCCCTCTCCTTCTTCCTCTCCCTCCCTCCTTCTCTCCCTCTCTCTCTCTCACAGTCTCTCATCAGCTGCTCTGTGAGAGAGGAGCAGTATGCTGTTTCTCCTGTAGGGGGCACTGTGAGTGTGGTCACATGTTTATACCAGGGGAGGGGAGGGCCAATCACCCTTACATTAGTTATGTTCTGGACAGATGTGCTTATCTAGGGCACATTACAAGGTTATTTTGGTTTATATATTTATTCATTCATTGTCATGACCCATTTGTCAAGCTGGATATTTATCGATGCAATTCAGGTCAACTGACTTCCTCAAGGAGACAGCAGTAGTCTTCTACAGTAGGCACTGATCAAACTAACATTACACACTAGACTACAACAGTGTGTAGTCTTCTACAGTAGGCACTGATCAAACTAACATTACACACTAGACTACAACAGTGTGTAGTCTTCTACAGTAGGCACTGATCAAACTAACATTACACACTAGACTACAACAGTGTGTAGTCTTCTACAGTAGGCACTGATCAAACTAACATTACACACTAGACTACTACAACAGTGTGTAGTCTTCTACAGTAGGCACTGATCAAACTAACATTACACACTAGACTACAACAGTGTGTAGTCTTCTACAGTAGGCACTGATCAAACTAACATTACACACTAGACAACAACAGTGTGTAGTCTTCTACAGTAGGCACTGATCAAACTAACATTACACACTAGACTACAACAGCGTGTAGTCTTCTACAGTAGGCACTGATCAAACTAACATTACACACTAGACTACAACAGTGTGTAGTCTTCTACAGTAGGCACTGATCAAACTAACATTACACACTAGACTACAACAGCGTGTAGTCTTCTACAGTAGGCACTGATCAAACTAACATTACAAACTAGACTACAACAGTGTGCAGTCTTCTACAGTAGGCACTGATCAAACTAACATTACACACTAGACTACAACAGTGTGCAGTCTTCTACAGTAGGCACTGATCAAACTAACATTACACACTAGACTACAACAGTGTGTAGTCTTCTACAGTAGGCACTGATCAAACTAACATTACACACTAGACTACAACAGCGTGTAGTCTTCTTCAGTAGGCACTGATCAAACTAACATTACACACTAGACAACAACAGTGTGTAGTCTTCTACAGTAGGCACTGATCAAACTAACATTACACACTAGACTACAACAGTGTGTAGTCTTCTACAGTAGGCACTGATCAAACTAACATTACACACTAGACTACAACAGTGTGTAGTCTTCTACAGTAGGCACTGATCAAACTAACATTACACAATAGACTACAACAGTGTGTAATCTTCTACAGTAGGCACTGATCAAACTAACATTACACACTAGACTACAACAGTGTGTAATCTTCTACAGTAGGCACTGATCAAACTAACATTACACACTAGACTACAACAGTGTGTAATCTTCTACAGTAGGCACTGATCAAACTAACATTACACACTAGACTACAGCAGTGTGTAGTCTTCTACAGTAGGCACTGATCAAACTAACATTACACACTAGACTACAACAGTGTGTAGTCTTCTACAGTAGGCACTGATCAAACTAACATTAAACACTAGACTACAACAGTGTGTAGTCTTCTACAGTAGGCACTGATCAAACTAACATTAAACACTAGACTACAACAGTGTGTAGTCTTCTACAGCTGGTCAAACTTACAAATTACACACAACATCACACCCTACAGAGCACATGACACACTAGACTGCATCACACCTGCACGATATCGTACATGCTGCATTACAGCAGCAATGTAACACACTGTAGTGGAGAATGAACCATCGTAATCTATTCCCGTGTGTGCCTCCCATGGGAGTGGCTAATCTGCACGTAACTGTTCTGGGATGAGTCTACTGAGGATGTCTATTGATGATTGAGGGCGTCTATTGATGCAGGGCGGCCTGTAGCGTAGTGGTTAAAGTAAATGACTGGGACACGCAACGGCGGTGGTTCTAATCCCGGTGTAGCCACAATAAAATCCACACAGCCGTTGGGCCCTTGAGGAAGGCCCTTAACCCTGCATTGCTCCAGGGGAGGATTGTCTCCTGCTTAGTCTAATCTACTGTACGTGGCTCTGGAGCGTCTGTCAAATGCCATTAATATAATGTAATGATGTACTGATTACTACACATATATATATATATTTTTTTTTTAAGTTGTTGTTGCATTTATGTGTGCATTCGGCACACTTGCAAAAAAAGGGCACCTGCTCCCAATGTGTCTCCGAGTTTAAATAATTAAAATGAAGAGACAACATTTTCCAGTTTTCCAGTCATCGTGAGAAACCTAAAAACCTGTCCCTTGCCTACACCTCCGATCCACACGCCACAGATGCAGGCTGCAGGTTTAGTAGCAGGAACAGACAGAGTAGCGATTTGGAGTTTATAAAGTCACCCCACGCACACAGCCCCGATCCCCTGCCCCGTTTGTCTCCTCACAACGAGCCCCCCAGGACCCAACAGGAGTGTGGCACGCGCCCAGACAGCGTAGAAACACAGGAACAGCAGACGTTCCTCCTCTAAACCCCCCCGTCCATACGGAGAGAAGCGATTGGGGACGTTGGGCCCCCCAGAAGCGGAGCGTGAGGGAGCGAGACACGCTCCGCTCCACAGACGGCCGGGGCGGAGAGAGAGCCCAGCGCAGCGCAGCGGGGCCACGGCACGCCCGCCGGCCCAGAGACGGGGCCCTTAATGAGGGCCACAGAGTGGCCAGACTCCCCTGGGCACCTGAGGGCCAGCCTGGAGCCCCGGAGCTCCGGGCAGAGGGACAGGCCTTCCAGTAAACACTTCTCCCGTCTCCAGGAACGAGCCGCACGGCCCACAGGAGACCTTTTATCGGAGGGCGCAGTCCATGGACTCTCCCCAGTGATGTTATACAAGAGCTTTCTTTTCCTTTTCCTGAGAGTTTCATTATGACCAACCTGGACCTTAAAATTCAAAACATCTCAGGGGAACACCATGTGGCGCTTCCATTTCCTCTTTCATTCTCTTACAATTACAATTAATCTCTCTTTCTGTTCCTCCCTCTCTCTTTGTTTCTCTCTTTCACTCTCTCACCTTCTTGTCTGTTTCTCTGTCTCTCTCTCTCTCTCTCTCCCTTACTCTCTCTCTCACCTTCTTGTCTGTTTCTCTGTCTCTCTCTCCCTCACTCTCTCTCACCTTCTCATCTCTCTCTCTCTCTCTCTCCCCCTCTTGATGCCATTTCACTCTTTCTAGTGCTCAATCAACTTCAAATTCAAAACACTTTATTGGCATGACAAGACACAGCTTACGCTGCCAGGGCACTCTCTCACACACTCTCTCGGCAGCCTCGACAGCGTCCTGTTGTCTCAGAGCATTTGAGGAGGCTTCCCCCCTTCACAGAAGTAAAGGATTACACCAGCCGGCACGCTGGACTGCCGGAGACAGGAGCCAGTTAATTAACCGAATCAATGTGCGCTAAGCCTCAGCCAGGGTACGAGACCTGGAGGATCTGGCTGGGGTCCCGCGCCGCGGGCAGGAACGCGCAGAGAGCCAGACACGCACTCCAGAGCGAGGGAGTGAGCGAGTGGCATCTCTCTCGCTGAAACCGGATCTCCCCCCGTCCCCCCCGCCGACGGACAGCTCCGCACCCACACCGCGCAGGGAGAGAGGGTCCCATGGCAACGCCAGCCCACCCGTGAAATCACGTCAGCGTCTTCCGCAGCGTAATTACACCGCGCTGTGAAATAGGTAGGCACAGTGTAGGTGTAATTTAATTAGGATGTAATCGAGGCAAGAGGGAGGATGTTGTTTTGGATAGGGAGCCGTGGGTTTAGGGAGGGGGGGGGGGGGGTCAAGGGGTGGGGAAGGCTCTGTAGAAAAAGAGTTTGTGGTGTAGAGGGAGAGGGAGAGGTTGTCACTGTGCACGGCTTTCTCCGAACTCTCACAAATGCAGTGAGAGTGGAGGTACATTTTTGTTCTATCCCAGATGTACCCTGAAAGTACAATTTCCCAAGCAAAGAGGGTACACATTCATTATATATTGCTGGCATTTGTACCCTTTTCTCTACCTCTCTG